>NC_141543.1:71867500-72097500 GCF_021556685.1 Rattus norvegicus | reverse complement strand
TGATCTCCATTCATTCTTTCACACTCTTCAGCTGCTCGACACTGTGTCTTTCCTGACTTAGAGTGTGTTTTCCATTTCTGCCTGGATTGACCTCTCCTGTGTTCTTCACCCAGTAACCTGCTCAGCCTTCAGGTTCCAGTTTGAAATCCCTCCCCCACCCCTGCAGAGTTTCCCTCAGCATCTTGAACTAGTTTAGGGCAGATGGTGACAGGCTCTCAGACATCCTTCCTGTCTTTCTCCAAAGCCATCACCACAGCCTCCTTTAATTAATCCTTTGTGTGAATATCTACTTAATAGCTGTTCTCCCATGGTGCCATGAGTTCCATAAAGCCAGGGCCTAGCTTGTTTGTTTGCCATGGCATCTCCAGTGGCCAGGCCCAAATAGATAGTCAATATGTGACTGTCAATGATGGGCTGAGTATCAGATGAAAAGCCTCTAGTACAGAGGCTGAAGTCTGCATTCAGCCAACATTTTCCTTCCTTCCTTCTCTTCCTCCTCATATTTCTCTCTGTCTTTCTGTCTCTGTCTCTCTCTGTCTCTCTGTCTCTGTCTCTGCCTCTCTCTCTCTCTCTCTCTCTCTCTCACACACACACACACACACACACACACACACACACACACACACACACCTTTCTATTAAAATGAAAACTTGTTTGCCTACACAGTCCTGGTGGTGCATGCAGGTAATCCCAGCTACTCAAGAGACTAAGGCAAGAAGGTCACAACTTCAAGACCTGCCTGGACTATAGAGTAAGTTGGGGACCAGCCTGGTCAACATAGTGAAACTTCATCTCAAAATAAAACACCTAGATCTTAAAGGTCCAGGAGCTTAGTAGGACCGGAGGAGGTGGTGGCCGCTCCGGGAACACCAGGGGAAATGATGCCCTGAAGGCCTGTGTAGGTTTCTTTAAAATCTCGCTAATGTCCAGACTCAAGTACCAGATCTATGGAGCCCGCCAGAAACTGTCCACTGCTCGGAGGCGCCTTCTCTGACACCCCCCCCCAGGCGCCATTGATGTGAGTGACCTCCGACCCGTGCCAGACAACCAAGAAGCTTTCTGCCATCCTGTGACGGACCAGAGTCTGATCTGGAGGGGCGGGCCCACGTGCAGGGCTCAGCGGCTGCGCGGTACCATTTTGAGGACGTTGGCGGGGTGCAGGGGGCTAGGGCTGTGCGCGTGCTGTCTGTAGAACTTATCCCTGAGAGGCTGCTGTCAAGATGCCTGGTTCCTTTCCGGCAAGCAGCAGGTCGCTAAAGAGAACCAACAGGTAGCAAAGGATGTCCCAGTGCGTCAGGCCTTGCTTCGGTTGCCCCAGTATCACACTGACCTTTCGCTCACCCTCAGTCAGCCCCCGTGTCACAGCAGGCCTCTTGGCCCAGAAAATCTGTCACATCCACCTTGGAGCCTGGGTAACTGTGAACAGCTGGTGACTAGTTTGACTCTTCATGATCCCAACCTCTTTGGTCCCCAGTAAAGATGGTTGAGACACAACTGAGGACTCAGGGACCCAGCTCTGAGAGGGGGGAGTTTCTTTCTGCTGCTGCCCTGGATGTGAACATAAGATACCTCCTCGGCAGAAATAAACTTGCTTTATGAAGAACAATAAATAAATAAATAAATAAATAAATAAATAAACAAACAAACAAACCACCTGTCCATTTATTCTGGGGATATAGCTCAGTGGTGAGCACCTGCCTAGTATATGTGAAGCCTGTTTCTGGTGGGCCCCTACCTGGGAGGTGGAAGGCCATCTCAAAGGGTAGCCATACTCTTAGCTCTAAAAGATGCTACCCTTTTTTTTTTTTCCGTTTTTCTTTTTTTCAGAGCTGGGGACCGAACTCAGGGCCTTGCGCTTGCTAGGCAAGCGCTCTACCACTGAGTTGAATCCCCAACCCCTTATATGCTACCCTTTTTATAAAGCAATTACACTTGGCTGCACTACGGCCAACAACACACAGCTGTCTTATTCATTTAAATAGTTCTCCAGCTGTTTGTGAATCTGTTCAGGAAGCCTTAGAGAGAACCGCAGGGTCCTATCCTCCAGGATTGTATTCTTGTGACTCTTCAGTCGAGCTTCTACATTATAGTGAATCAGCTGCTAAAGTAGCTGTACTTTTGACTCCCCAAATTACAGGGTTCACATGGCCGTCTTGTTCACTCTTCCTGTCATAACGCTACACGGGAGTCTTTTTCTGAGAAGTCTATCCCTCTCCTCTGCATACCATGGCAGCTCCCTCAACTCTCTTACTCCTCTCACCCACCGACCTGTGGGGTAGGGACACTTTTGTCTTGTCTTGTCTTGTTGTGTCTCGGCCTTCATTACCCTCTGTACTTATAAAGCTTTGATGTCCCAGACCGGGGCTCTCAGACAGTGAGTAGCCAGGCAGTTGTATGAGTTGCTAAGTTCATTGAGAGTGAGGGTCAAGACTTCTGGTTCTCGTGGGTCATACCACTCAGCACACTGCACTCAGCAGGTGCCTAATAGAGGCCCGCTGTAGCAAATTGGCACAAATCGCAAATGAACCTTCCCCATTACGTTAGGGAAAATGGCAGGTCTGTTATTTTGGCTGAATTCTGGAAATATTTGGCTCTTATTTCCCACCGGCATTTTCCACTGTCACTTGGGAGGCAAAGTGGGGTGATTCAGACGTATTTCTCACCCACGCGCAGAGCTGTCTTTGCCCCACTTTCAGTCTGCCACAGCCTCTGATCTCTGAAGTTCAGAGATGGGGTGTGAGGGATGGAAATGAAGACAACCCCCCCCCAAGCCCTCAACAACAAAGTCTTAAGAGAGGGCTAATTCTAACTGCTGATGGCTGACTCTGGTGTGTTCTGCCCCTAAGAAAGAGAAGCTAGAGGTGGGAGTCCTTAGGGGAGTCTTTCCAGTTTCCAGGCAGGGCAAAAAGAAACCCATGATGTCTTGAGTAGACTAAGACCCAGTGCTGTCCCCACTATTTAACTTCCAGAACTGTGGAGTGCCTCGCCAGGTGATGGCCTGCAGGACAAAACACTGGAACAGCCCAGTTACGCTGACATCACAATGTTCATAAAGGGGGCTATAAACTCATCAAAAAGAAAAGACATAAGGAAACCTCTATATATATCTTTTTTCCACTGAAGAACTCTTTTTTATCCAATGTTTAATAGAGGGTGTTTCTAGCTCGCTTTCCCTGAGGGCTGAGATATGGTTACTTCTGAGTCTTATCTCCACCAAGAAGCAAAGGTGCTCCTTTAAGGAAGAAATAATAATAATAATAATAATAATAATAATAATAATAATAATCAGTAGCAATAATGATAAAACGCTAGGAGCAGACTTTTATGATTTAGATATGGTTCGTTTTCAACAAAACTCATGTTAAAGTTTGATTCCTGCGTCAGCCACTTTTCTGCTACTATAGAGAAGAGTTGAGATAATTAGCTTACGAGGAGGAAAGGTTTATTTTGGCTTACAGCTCTGGAACTTTCTGTTGGTGGCCAGTTGACCTTTGGCTTCGAAACTGTGGGGAAATAATGCATCACGCTGGAGAAGGTGCAGCAGGGAAAACTCATCTACTTCATTACAGGGCGTGAAAGAGACAAAGAGGAAAACCAATAAATCTTTATTGAGTGCACACTCCCTATAACTGGAAGACCTTCTTCTAAGCCTCACCTCTTAAAGGCTTTATCAGCTCCTAATAACGCTGCAGGCTGTGGACTAGACTTTACCATGTGAGCCCATGGGTGACATTGAACAAAACCAGAACAACTCCCAATGTAGTCATGTGTAGAGGTAGTAGGGCCCTTCAGGAGGTGATTAAAATAAATGAATGCACTTGTGCACATGAATCCATGCACCCATGGAGCTGGAAGAGGACATCAGGATGCCTGGAGCTGGAGTTGCTGAGTTCACTGTGAGTCACCCTGAGTGGGAATTGAGAATGAAAGTTGAGTCTTCTGCAAGAGCAGCCAGCCCTCTTACCTACTTGAGCATCTCCCTAGCCCCAGAATTAATAAAACTTTTAGATCGTTAAGAAGGATTAATACCTTTCCAACGGGAGCGAGTTCTGACTCTGATATCCCATAGGAACCTCATTATTCACTGAGAGATCCTGTTGAGAGGAAGCAAGACTGTTGGATTCAGCTGTCTTCCCCCCCAACCCCCCACCCCGTGCGCACACTCTTTTGCACAAACCCATCAGCCTCTCTCTTAAGGAGATGAAGCAGCATGAGGCCCCTACCAGACGCAAAGCAAAAGGAGCACTTTGCTCTTGGACCTTCAGAACAGGATGTGAATCAAAACAAACCTATTTTCTTTATAAATTACCCAGCCCCAGGTATTTTGTTACAACAATAGAAAACACGCAGAGAGATAGATTAATCCTGTTTGTGTGTGCCCTAAGGATTCCTATAGAAATATATATTTTAATGCAGTTAAATGATAAATTTTTAAAACTATAGTACAGGAGCAGTAAGTAGGGCTTTGTTTTTGTTTTTACAGAGGCTTGCTTTTCAGGTTTTAATTCTGGCACAGATACGCTGTACATCCTCACTTGAGTAAATCGATTCCCCTTCTGGGCTTCAGATTTCATATCTGTAAAAATGAGCATAAGAATTTAGAAAGCTCCTTCATCTCTGATCTGAGTTCTTGTAACTCCATAACAGAAATGAATGGTGCATTTATTAAATGCAGAATGTTTTCTGTATAAATGATGTGTGTGTTCATCCGATTAGTATTTATTTGTGCCTGCCTTGTGCTAGGCGATGGCACAGGCAGACAAACAGAAACCTGCTGACAAGAAGATAAGGGGGCTGAGGATGTAACTTGGTGGTAAAGCAATTGCCTTTGGTAAAGCAAAGCATAAGGCCTTGGGTTCAATCCCTGGTGAAGGATTTCCGGGGAGGAAGCCTTGGGCTTAAGAGGAGAAATCTTACCAGGAAGAGAAAGGGGGTGGGGAATGATTGTTTATAGTGGAGAGCACAGATACATCACAATCTAAGGGTTCTATATGTGAAAGCAAATTATTTACTTCCTTCCTTCCCTCCCTCCCTCTTTCCTTTCTTCCTTTTCAATACTAATGACTGAACCCAGAGAGAGCCTCTTGCCTATTAGGCAAGTCCTCTGCTACTAAGCTATGGTCCTTACCAAGAAAGCACATTTTTCATGAAATCCAGTCAACTCTTAGACTGAGTTAGTTGGTGATTTGTGTTCTTTCTTTCGTTCGTTTTCTTTCTTTCTTTTTCTTTCTTTCTCCCTTCCTTCCTTTCTTCCTTCCTTCCTTTCTTTCTTTCTTTCTTCCTTATTTATTTTTTACTTATTTACTTTTCATCCTGCTCACAACCCCAATCCCAGTCACCCCTTCCACAATCCTTCCCCTCTCTTCCTCCCCTTCCCCTCAGAATGGGTGGGGTGCCCCTGGGTATCCCCCAGCCCTGGCATATCAAGTCTCTGTGAGGCTGGGTGTATCCTTCCGAACTGTGAATACTCCCTCCACCTTCCCTGGATCTCAGTGAGTCCGCTCTGTAAAGTACAAGGATGGCAATGCAGTGGCCATTCTAAGGGCTATAATGATCACACACTAGGTCTACAATGACCACATGCAAAGAACCATCACAAAGAGGGAGAGGCTGGAGAGGTCAGAGGTTGCGTGACCTTGCTGCTCTTCCATTATGAGGTAGCTCACAATGGCCTGTGAGCCTAGCTCCAACAGATCTGATGCCTTCTGGACTTTGCAGGTAGCTTCATGCATGTCTGCATACATGGCTTCCAGGAATCCCACACTAGTTATCAGGCTGTACTTTTTTACCCAATAACCTGCCTTAGCAGCTCTAAGGTTGTACTTTTAAATGGCCGACCATAGCAATCCTCCCCATAAGCTTTCTCCAAATTTCTCTTCTCCTAGGACTTGGGCTTGTCCCTGAGACTATTCTAATGCATCTGTGTCATGTTCTACCCACGGAGATCAGCTCCCAAGCAAAACAAACAAAAGAGAACAAAACAAAACATTCAAAAAACCCACTGGCATCTTTTCTCCCTTCCAAGCTACAAAACGGAAAGGTCTTCCTATGCCTACTTTTCTGCTCAGAACACTGGTCCCCCCCACCATTCTCGGCAATGAGAAGTCACTGAGTTTCTTCTCTCTGGCGTACCTGCTACATGGGCTCCCCTCAGGTCTTGGAGGTCATTTGCCTTCCTAACGGGGATTGCAGGAATTCGTGCGGGAGCAAAGGGAGGAAATGAAAACAAGTTATTATGTCAGCCAGGCACCCTGCTATATTTATTTATCCATTAATTAAAGTAATGAGAAACGAAACCTACTGTTCAGGGGGCAGGAGCTGAGGCTTTGCCGCTTGGAAACCGGTTGGCTGTGCGGGGGTGGGTGTGGTGTATAGTCCGAAAGAGGTAGCAGCAGGAGCTCCTGTCAGCAATTTCTAAAGCCTTGGGAAGCTGGGGACAGAAGAGGACCTCAATTTGGCCCCCAACCCTCCTCCTGGTCTTCCTGGAAGTGAAAGCTGCCCAGCTGATCAGGCTGAGTAACTTGCTGCAGGTGGTCCGGAACCCAGCATCCCACACAAATGGAGAGGTTTACATCTCATCCCAGACATAAGCTTTGTTAAAGAAAGGAAAAGACAGCAGGGGTGGGGAGGCAGAAGGAAGGACTTAGAAGGCCCTAGAAGGAAGGAGGAGAACAGTGGAGTGCTGGATTTCCAATGCATGACAGAAGAATCACCCAGTCCGAAGCCACAGAGGGGTTGACCTTCAGGGTCCACCATCAAAGCTCACATGAGCCCTGGATGGCAGCAGAAGGGACCGTTGTTCCCAGTGTGCTCAGTACATTGGCTGGGCATGGAGATACAACTCTTTCAGGAAAGCTAGCATCCTCCACTAGATGGAGGGAAGGGGCAAGATAAAAGGAACAGCTCCGGGCAACATCCAAAGTTCTTGGGAGTTTGATTAATTGCTTTAATTACCCAGCCTGTAGCCATTAAGGCAAGTGGACAATAGAAGCACAAGAATAAGACCCAAGATTAGGCCTCGGGCGACTGCAGTGTTATTTCTCCAGCTATGGAACCCATGTCTCTAAAGCTGGTGTTGGAGTCAGAGAAGAGGAGTGTTGAGGGCGTGACCCAAGGCAGAACAACACCGATTAGCGCCCAGCCTCTTCCCTTGTCCTCGCATCTCCCTGGGAGAATTAAGTGCCGGCAAAACAATTTGCATCTGGAAAATCTCCAAAGTGGATTTTATTCTCGCCCAAATGTTACCCAGTATTTTAATTAACCTGGGCTTATTCTTCTAATTACTCGAGTTTTATGCGGTGAATTGCTGTTCAGGAGTGGAGACGATCAGTAAACACAATTACTGTGTATAATACTCCTACCAAAGCTTTGCCCTTAAAATTTTATTTAAAAAATAATAATTAGTAACATAAATCTTTAATTTCTGGTTCACTGAGGCAGACAGACTGGGGAAGATAGAAAAAACCAAGAGCTCTCTTCAAATGTGAAGGTTTCTTAGTAGTCACCCACCGTGTGATGCTTTAATGGGCTTTCATTGCTCTTAGAAATATCCATGAGAAAGGCTAAGGGTGCAAAAGATGCTGTGATATATTATGGAATGGGGGGAAAAATCAGGCCCAAGAGAATGTCAGTGACGTAACATTTTTATATAAGGTTATCAAGAAGCCATTATGTGTCTGTGTGTATCCAAATGTGTGCTCAAAATATATGGCAGAACATATAGCAATTAGACAAGCTACCTACCCTTGGAAAGCAGGAATGGAGCCGGAGGAGAGGAGAAGAGAGACTCTTCATTTCTATTTTGAACGCTGCAGTATTAACGTCTGAATTCTATTTTAGAAGTGTGACTTTTGTGTTAAGTGTTTCTGTAAATTCTGAAAACCACTGGTTTTTGAATAAACAGAGAGCATCACATCCTACAGCTTTGCCTGGGGAGGTCTGTGTTCAGGGAGGGGAAGCCTGGGCATGGATAGGAGCCTACGTGCAAGGAAGACTGTCTGTTTGCAGGATGGCTGCATCTGCAAACCCCTGAGCTCTAAGAGCATCCTCTTATCTGCAGCAGAAGCACCTTGAGGAAGCTGGTCCCCTTGGCCTGATTCCTGGATTCTGCTCTGAGATTCAACTCTGATGTCTTTGACTTCTTTCCATCCCCGTTTTTTCCCCCTCAGGAGATAGAAAACCTGTTTTCTTGTCCTACCTCCTGACCTCACCCATCCCTGTCTCCCTCCTGGACCCCATCTTAGACTCATCCTTGGTTTGTCCACCTTCAGTTTTTAATAACCACCTATTTGCTATCTGGATTACGCCATCAGCATATGCCATCCCTAGCTCTCCTTCTTGGCTCCCAGTCTGATCTAGTGTTTAATCACACACACACACACACACACATGTATATATATATATATTAACTTAATGTTAATTCTAAACACAAGGCAATTGTTTATGTCATGGGTCCATTGAAGAAACACCAACTTAGAACCAGATATAGGTGGGGACTCTGGAGCAAGACAAAAACACTATATATTATAAAGTTGTTTACTTTAAAATGGTTTAGGTTTTATGTGAATTTTAGTTTGAGAGTATATTTTTTTAATGTAGGCAAGGGGTTGAAAAGATGTTAAAGCAAACCTATACTCTATACAAAGGCTATATGATGCTGAACTCAGGATTTCTCCATTACTCCTTTATTCAATGCATTAATAACATTGTGTTTCCCTGCTATGTGCCAGTTATCAGGAACTGGTCAAGACAAGGTGAAATAGACCATGTCCCTGCATTCCTGGATGTCAAGGATCCCAAGGTACATCAGGACAAAGTACCACAGAGGCAGTATGGTAGAATTTCAGGAATGTCAAGACAGAAGTTATCAGATATGTTGGAGACACCAGCCAATGCCAATCAAGGCACTAAAGGAAAACCTCACACAACCAGATATCAACTCTGCCTTAAAAGCCTAAGAAAGAAAGGGAGTAGGTTGTAAAGGAAGACTCGCCTTCAATGTCCAGGGAGGGTTGACTAACTCTGGGTAGTTGGAGATCTGTGACAGGCATGGTGCTTTTTGAGTAATCATGAAGAAAGAATGAGTTTGTGTGCCAAGTTGACCGTGAAAGTAATCCTCCAAGCAGAAGGAGAAGCCTGTGCAAACCCACTGTGTGCAGGACCAGTCAACAGCTTAAGATGCCAAGAACTCTGAGGGCTTGCTGGGCAGAAATGAAGGCAACAGAGGAGCTGTGAGTGCCCAACCGTGTAAGCTACATTTTGCTGCGCAAAGATACACTGATAGAAGCAATTTAAAGAAGGAAGAGTTTATTTCAGCTCACCATTCCTGAGAGAGAGAGTCCACCACGGTGAGAAGACATGTCCTACAGTCAGAGAAAGCATGGCAGCGAGGACAGGAAGTTGGATGGTCATATCTTCATCCACATTCAGGAATAAGAAAGGAAACAGGAAGTGGGACAAAGCTATCCACTCTCCAAGCCCACCCCCAATGGTGGATGTACTTCCTCCAATAAGAATCAACCCCCTAAAGGTTTTGTGTCCACCCTGGAGACCAAGGGTTTAAATACATGAGCCCAGAGGAGACATTTCCCATTCAAATCATTCCACCAGCCAAAGGCTCTTGCTTCATTTTGGATATAGTTAAAGGACATGAAGAGGCATGTTTACTTCTATGTTCCAGAACTATCTCCCCGGGGCCTTTCAAGGATTAATAAATATGGAACTAAACACCAGATGGTCTGAAAAAACTGAATCAGCTCATTGGCTTATGTTCTCCCAGAAAATCCACATGAAGTTACACTTTGTAAATGGAAGAAAAGTGAATCTGATCCAATTTATGAATGGTCTATTCAGCACCAGGCTTCAGACTGGGTGGATATGTCCTTTTGCACCAAACATGATTCAAACCATGGGATGGGAGGGAGAGAATGTGGCGAAAGAATGTTCAGTCACAAATTTGCGTGATCAGAAAATCGTTAACGTGGAGCCATTTTTTTAAGAATAACTTTTCAAGTTAACAATCCATATTTATTGCCGTACTTTCATCATGATTAAGCTGAGAGCCTGTCCTAGATACCACCAGCAGATGAATAGAAAGAAAATGTGCTACAGTGGAGATGTATTTGGCCCTAAAGAAAAAAACCCTGACATTGGCAGAGAAATGAATGGAGCTTGGGCTCATCAGGTTAAGTGAAAGAAGCCAGACTCGGAAAGCACACATCTTTTGATATCAAACCAACTAGTCCACCGTGATGGTCTATTTCTTCTCGGAGACTCAATAGCCATAGACTCAGTGATACTTAGGTGATTGAAAAGGAGCAACTGTGGAAGCCATCCTTCCTTATGTTGCCCTAAGGTCAACGCCATTGACTCCTTAGTAGTTTGTGATGAATTCTTTTGTGAATGCAACAGAAGGTTCTCTCAGGTGCTCTGTGTCATTTAACCCCTTCCTCCCCCTCTAGGCTTGTTTGCCATGGACCTCCAAACTCAGCGGTTATAACTCCATAACCACATTAGCTCAAATAATTTAGTGCATGCTCTCCCAGCCTTTGTGGGCCTCTTTTAAAAGTTTGTTTCTTATTTTATCCATCTCTGTGATTTAAGGTAACTCAAAACTCTTGATATAGAGATATATTTAATAGGAACAAAATGCCTTTTCTTCTTTGGTGGCTCATTTGTCCCTCATTAACCTGAGCAAATCTCAGTATACCAGCCAAGGTGGCAGGCTTGGCTTCCGCCCTCTGGGTTCTATTTGAGCTGTGCTCTTAGCTATGTTGCTTCCCTTGAGCATTCTCTACGTGTGCTCTGGGTGTTGCTTCAATCATATATTGTGTGTCCACTCAGTATCGGACACCTTGTTGTTGTGTCAGGGACTGAATAACACTGAACTATCCTAACATGTAAGGCAGTTTCGATTAGCCCCATTATACAGTTGAGAGAATGCAAAACTCAGAGGCCTTGCAACCCTTTGCTCAGGTTCCTGCAGGAAGCGAGGGGTGAGGCAGGGTTTGGACTGAGCTTTCTTGGATCCAGAAGCTTGTTTGCCTTTCTCGTTGCCTTAGGAGTCCCACATTCATAATCCCTTTGTAGTCAGGCAAGCTTCTAGGCCTCCTGCAACCTCTTTTCTCCCTACCTGTTCAGTTCCCCAATTAGTTTTTTTTTAAGCAACAAAAAGAAGAAGAGAGGCCTGCTCCGAGCTGTATTGACAGAACTAAACATCCTGACTGGCTATTTTTCTGACCTAAAGCAAGTGCTTCCAAGGTACAAAAATAGAAACTTTCTTTCCCCTTTATCTTTGTTCTTGAGAATCACAGAATAAAGACTATGCCAGACCCCCCAACTTGTCTATCTTTGTAAAAGAAAAAATACATTTAAACCTTTTACACTGAGCTATTCCGCCTTCTTAGCCTTCTTACGGAGCTAATGGTAATGAAAGCTAGATGTGCAAATCCTAACTAGAAATCCAAGTTCCATAACAAATGCCTGGCTACCCAGGCTCTGTAGAAGGGCAGACTTCACTCGGAAATGGAGATCTGTCTGCTTGGTGATGGATTTTTTCCTTCCTTCCTTCCTTCCTTCCTTCCTTCCTTCCTTCCTCCCCCCCCTTCCTTCCTTCCTTCCTCCCTCCCTCCCTTCATTTCTTCCTTTTCAACTAGAGGCAAAATGGTGGGCTCTCACACTAGAATCTGTATCCCAAAATGGCTGTGCTTCTAGAAGTACACATGCTCAGCCAAGAATAGTGTGTGTTCCTAGACACTCCCAGCAGAATTGCGTTCAGAGTCCTCTCTTCCTAGTCTGAGATGCCAAGGAAGAAGCAAGGAAAGGAAAGTAAATGGGCAATATTTTGTCAATAATAGCATTCCTGGGGCGGGAGGGATGATGACTCCGTGGCTAAGAGCGCTTACTGCTTTTGCCAGGGCAGGACAGAACAGCCATTTGGTTCCAAGCACCCACACTCCTAACTACCTGTAACTCCAGCTCTGTGGGGACTGCTGCCCCCTTCAGGCCTCTGGGGCACTTACATGAATGTGAATGCACACAGACATATGCACGTATGCCTGCTTTCTTAATCCTCCCAATAGCCTCTCGCCAAGGTTCTAATGAATAAATGAAGGGCCTGCATGGCAGCATGCTTGGTGCAGGGACCCAAGGGCAGTTGCTTCCTCTCTAGTTCTAGACTCACCCACACAAAGCCACAAGTGACGTAAAGTCTTGGCACCCACTAAGAGCTTCCTGTGAGAGAAGTCTGGGAAGGAAGGGGCCATCTCCACTGACCCTAAGGAGAAGAATTCTTTATCTACTGCATGCCTGAACTTACTCATTTTTAGCCCATATCCCAACAGCCTTTCCTCACAAGGGACTTTGGGCCACAGTAATCTGGGCCATCATCATCACCTATGACTTCTTGGCTTAGCTGTTCTAGTCCAGATTCTTTAAAAAAAAAAAAAAGTCTCTTTCTCCCTAGACTCAGCCAGGAAACAATTGAAAAACTTCAAACAGCATTTGTAATAGGCACAAGATGTGAGGGCAGAGGGTCAATCAGGGATTTCTTAACAAATGTCACATAGCACCTTTCCCTCTGGGTATCGGTATGTCTCAGTAACTGGAATTTTTTTTAAGCTTTGCCTTTTTGTAAAGAAAATACAGATATTTGTAGATAATGATGAAGTCCACAGACCGGTGATGGAAATAACATACACTCATTGGCACTAATTATATATAATAAACCACAAAGGGGAGTATGGTACCCGGGGATATTAAAGTTACCATGCTACTGTATAAGAAGCCCTCGAAGCCATGTTGGCTAAGCAATCATTTTGAACAGGATTCTAGGAAGAATGACAGGGATCCTCTCATCCAGCACTGCTCCTCCTGTCTTAATCTTTTGTCTATCAATAACAGAACATCCACACTCATTATCACTAATTGTTTCTCAATGATCCTTATGCATACAGTTACATCTCTCTATAAAGTGCCAAGAACAGACAGCCCTTACTGCTTACTGCCTGTGACAGTTAACTGTAATTGTCAACTTGACACAATCTAGAATCACCTGAGGAGAGAGTTTCCATGAAGCATCATCTATACTAGACTTACCTGTGGACATTCCTATAGAGAACTATCTCCATTAATGTTATTAGTGTGAGATGACCCAGCCCAGTGTGGGCAGCACCATTCCCTAGGCACTGGGTCCTGAGTAAGAATGGAGAAATTGAGCAAGCAAGCCATTATGTATGCATTCATTTCTCTCTGTCCTCAATTGTGGGTGTGTTATGACTACCTGAAGTCCTGCCTTGACTTCCTCACAGTGATGGTCTGCAACCATAAGGAACTATAAGATGAAATAAACTCCTTTTTCCCCTAAGTAGCTCTTGGATAGGGCATTTCATGACAACCACAGAAATGAAACCAGAACACTACCCTCACTTATTGGATAACTGGGTAGCTGTAATATACTTGATCTTGCTGTCTCTTCATGTTCTGCCTTAGGACATAGACATCTCTGATGTCTGCCATGTTAGTCCCATGAGTTATCTGTACATACACTGAAAAAACTATAGCACACTATATTTGATAAAAATAGAATCACCTCTTATTTCAGAGTTCATAAAAGCTCCATTAAGGGGAAGTCTCAACATCATGAGACTTCTAATGCCTCACCACTAAAAGTTGCAGTAACACTTTAGGATGCTGCCATTTTAGGATGGCTACCACTCAAACTTGTTTATTATACATCAGGCACTGGCCTAATGGGCTGCATTTACTGCTCTCTCATTTGAGTCAGTGTTCACAAGATCTACGATGTCAGTGTTATAAGCTACACATTAAAGATAAGGAGACACAATTAGAAAGGTTTCATGGTTCGTTCAAGGTCACATTGGTAATAAGGTACGGAATATTGATATTCAAACGTGGGTCCTTATGTGCTAGACAGCAATCCCAAAGGTCATTGCAGAGTTTGAACTTTATTCTGAAGGCCAAGGGAACTCAAGGGATCTTCAGGTGATGAGTGAAGTGTTTCAATTTGGCAGAGCATGGATAGTGGGGGTGGGGATGGGGTCAGTGGTATTCCAGATGACACAATCCTAGTGAAGCTTCTGAGAATGGAGAGTGTGAAAGAAAGAAAGGTGTGCTGGAGAGACTCTAGAGTCCAGGACAACAGTTCTTAAGGATAGGCAAAGAAGAGTCCAAGATGGCGTCAGGGATTCCAATGTGGGTGTTTCAGTGTGTTGGTGGATGGTAGAGTCAGTCTCTGGAATAAGAAACTTAAGAGGGAAGGAGATGTAGTTTTGCCCTTTGCTAACTGTGGTCAGAAGGAGAGCTAGTCCCACTCCTTTCTGGGCATCACTGGAGAGAGCTGGTCCTCTTGTTGAAGCCCAGGAGAGCTGGCACAGACCAACTCAGCTACCACCCAGGCCCATATTCAGGAGTTCGGGTTAGCTGTCTCCAACATCTACCCATCTATGAACTGCTGGGGTGTATAAAGGAGCCAGTCTACAGATCCAAAGTTTTGGGTCTCCACTTCATAAAGGACAACAACAGGATAGCCAAGAGGAGTCCCGGTGAGGGTTCAGTATTGATGGCGTAGCAGAAGGCAGAGCTTTGACCTGTACCAATAACTTATTGCAATGAACATTTGCAAGTAAAGCTGTTTGGACAAAAGCGTATACTGTGGGATGTATTATAGCCCCCACAGCAAGATGTTTTTGTTTGTTGTTTTGTTTTGTGGGGGAGCTGCAAGGGCAGAGGGGAGATATAGAGGGATAAGGAAATGAGTAAAGTTGGTATGCATGATGTTGCAATTCACAACGAATCAATAAAAATTCTGATTAAAAGAAGCTTAAGAGGGAGACTGTTATGAAGATGAGGAGCACCTCACTGGTTCATCTGAAGTCCAAGAGTCTGAAGGACATTCACCGAAACATTCACAAAGATTGCATATGCAAGCACCAAACTCAGGAAAAAGTTTAGCTTCAGACATGGGTTTAGGAGATATAACATCACTTGTGAGACTTGAAACCAAAGATACAGATGATTCTCCAATACAGGAATGCAGAATGAGACATGAGACGAAGACATAGCTGAGAACAAGAAAAGGGCTCATACAGAGACAAATGAAGATCTCCCTGTTTTCTCTGAGCCCTGGGCTACCTGCCACACCACCACTCAGGGCACAAAGAGCCTAGAGTTCTTCAAGCACAGAAAAGAAATTATCTCTCCACTCCCCCAAATTCTGAAATGTTCTGCTTCTAGCAAAGTCTACAGGTGTTCAAGGAATCCACAGATGCCTGCCTGTGAGAAAAGGCTTGCTCAGAAACCCTAGGCAGCCCGACATTCCCCAGAGCTGACTATTATCACTGGTGGTAGTGTGATAAAGCACTGGCCAAAAGCAACTTGGGGAGTGTTTTAGTTAGGGTTTTACTGTTGTGAACAGACACCATGACCAAGGCAATCCTTATAAGCACAACATTTAATTGGGACTAGCTTATAGGTTCAGAGGTTCAGTTCAGTATCATCGAGGTAGGAACATGGCAGAATTCAGGCAGGCATGGTGCAGGAGGAGCTAAGAGGTCTACAGTCTTCATCCACTGACCTCTAATAGAAGACTGACTTCCAGGCAGCTAGGAAGTAGGTCTGATAGCCCACACCCACAGTGACACACCAACTCAACAAGGCCACACTTTGTACTATTGCCACTCCCTGGCCCCTGTAGGATTGTTCAAACATGAGTCTATGGGGGCCATACCAAAACATAGCATAATGAAAACTACATTTAGTCAAACTCCAAAAGTCCCCATAGTCTATAGCAGTCTCAATAGTTTTAAAAGTCCAAAGCTCAAGGTCTCTTTTGAGATTCTTCCAATCACTTAACTGTAATCCCCAAAGCAAGACAGGAAATCAACTGGGCAAACTCCAAACTCTGCATACCTATGTCTGATTTCAAAGCGGTCTTCAGTTCTCCAACTCCTTTTTACATCTTTGTTGACTGCAACAAACTTCTTTCACCTGGGGTGGTTCCACTCCCTGGTAGTAGCTTTTCTCAACAGATAGATAATGGCTCTGGTATCTTGAAAATCTTGGTGTTTCCAAGGCTACTTTAATGTTACAACTTCTTGTTTCAATGTCTGGGATCCACACATGATCTTCTGGGCTCCTCCAAAGAGCTGTCATACCTTCTCCAGCTCTGCCCTCTGTAGCACTCTAAGCCCAAGTTGATCCATTGCTCTTCTTGGTGATCATACCATGGTATTGGTATCTCCAATATACTGGGGTCTTCTACTGCAACTAGGCTTCACCAGTAGCCTCTCATAGGTTCCTTCATGGTGCCAAGCCTCAAATCTTTTGCAAGACCCCTTCAGTCATAAACTGCAACTGAGGCTACACCTTTTCCAATGGCCTTCCATGGCCTCACACAGTCCCAAGCCTCAGCTAGGAAGTGGGTCTGATAGCCCACACACACAGTGACACGCCTACTCCAACAAGGCCACACCTTCTAATAGTGCGACTTCCTGGGCTGAACTTATGCAAACCATCACAGGGAGGAAAACCTTTAAATGGCTTACAAGTTGTAAGTTACAGTCCATCACAGAGGGAACTCAAGGCAGGAAGCTTGGGGAAGGAACTGAAGGAGAGACCACGGAGTTATACTGCTTAATGATGCCTCCCTTCTCCAGTAAGGAATGCTTGCCTTTCTTACACAGCCAGGGCCACCTTCCTAAGGAAAGTTTCACCCACAGCAGGCTGGGAACTCCTGTATCTTAACAATCAAGAAAATACCCCCATAGACATGGCCACAGGTGCTTTCTTCCCAGATGACTGTAGTTTGTGTCACATTGACAGCAAAGCGACTAACCACCTCTCACACACCAGCTCAGTAGTTCAGGGTGCACATAAGATGTTAGGCACATTATCTACTAGAAAGAGTATAGTCTTTGGAATTAGAAATATCTGGGTTTAAATTCCACACGGAATGGGGAATCCCAAGCAGATGATTTCAATGCTATAAGTATCAATTTCACCACGAATAGGCCTATGCATACCAAGAGACCCAGAAGCATAATTTAATGGCTCAGGTGAGATACAAGCCAGTCACATGGTAACTTGCTGACATATGGCCCCACAGGAAGCACCTTCTCTCTCTCCCTCATCTGAGATACAGTGAGAGCTGAACAAGAGTTTGGATGGTTTGGGCCACCCCTCCACAAATTGAACCTAAGGAGGTTGAGGGAGTGGGGAGGCAGCTCCAGGGTACGTCTGTGATTTCTAACCACAGGCTGCACATGTGGCTCCATGCTGCCCCAAGATAACCCTAGCTATCATCATTGGACCTGGTGACGAATGGCAGAGCGAAACACAGCTTCCTTTTTATATATAAGAGAAGTTTTTCTCCCAGGCCCCAAGCAATCACACGTACAACAAACATCACTGGAACCAGCAGGTATGCATTCCAAGAGAAAACGGTCTCTGGACTCTCTTTGAGTAATTTGTTCCTTCTAGAAAAACATAAAAAGACAGGATAGCACAGGACACAAGGAAAGGATCAAACCCAGGCACAGCCAGGGCCCGGCTTCTTCAGAGCTATTTTTTTACATAGGCTCTAAGTCTGAGGATCAAAGTGAGGCTGCTCCCTCAGATCAGCCCACAGTCCCTAACCTCTGTCCTTGTTGGTGCGCATTTACCGCCAGCATTAAGGAGGCAATTCTGGTGCTCAAGGTATCTGTGAAGATGAGGCTGTGGCTGTTCTAGTGTGAGGTTAATGACCAACTCAGATGCACACATCCTTAGAGAAACACGCACCCTAGAGTGTCTCTAGCCTGAGTAGTCTAGCTGCCATCTTAGAGATGACAGAACTACTTTGGGGAGAAAAATGAACCTTTTTGCAGTTAGGAGGTGAATTGGGGTATAAACCCAGAGACACTGGTGCTTTGGGCTAAATGAGAGCCTACGTGCCACTCACCTCCTTCAGAGCTCAAAGGTAGTTCTTTCCACAAAGACTGGGCATGCAAAATGTCTGAGCAGCTAAAGCACTGCCTCACTGGCCCTGATAAGTTTAATCTCTGGAACCCAAATAAAGGGAGAAGGCAAGAACAGACTACACAAAGGTTGTCTTCTCACCTTCAGACACACTACAGGGCTCGCGCGAGCTCCATTCCATTTTCGTCACACACACACAACAATAATTAAAATAATTTTTAAAGAGGATTAAGAGTTGGCATAGGTGTCTGAGAAGACAGCTTAGTCAATAAAATGCTTATTACACAAGATAAGAATCCGAGTTGAATCTCTAGAACTGACATTGAACCAAGCTCTTATGTGTGATGTATGCATATAAATGCTACACGGGGGAGAAAGAGGCAGGTAGACTCCCAGGTCTCACTGGCCTGCCAGCTTCATCTATTTGGCAAGCTCCAGTCCAGTGAGAAAGTTTGTTTCAAAAAACAAGGCGAGATGGCTCATCAGGTAAAGGTGCTTGCAGAAAAGTCTGGAGACCAGGGTTCAAATCCCAAAGCCCACATTGTGAAAGGAGAGAACCAGCCTACTCTTGAAAGTTGAGAACTTCCACATGCATGACATTGCATGAGTGTTTGCAGGTGTGCGTGTGAGTGCGCACACACACACACACACACACACACACACACACACACACACACAGAGCACATATTTTTTAAAAAGCCCTAAGTTTCCATGACCAAGCATCTGACATTGCTATTACAGAAACAGGGGGTATCAATCAAAAGTCTGTGCTTTGACAGGATAGTACACTATGGCAATAATATTGTATTACTCAGTTTTGAAGCCATTGTGGTACAAAACATCATCATGCTTGATTAACTTCATGAGGTAAGAAAGAGAGATGATCAGTTTAAAGGCACAAGATATTCTCCTGAAATGAGAGATTGTCCAATCCTTATTTAATGTCTTCATGTGCTACACACCATCTTCAACATTAAGGTCACTGTTAAGATGTAAGACCTGGTATGGCAGAAAAACAGACTTAGGAACACACAGCCCCATGAAACGGTGTCTATCACCACAGAAGTCCACACCCCGGTTTGAGGAATAGATATGGGGACTGCTTCAGTTCCTGGTAGACATGTTGCCACCCTTTGGAATAAATGCCACAGGTGAAGAGGACATATTTGGGGACAGAGAGCGAAGGGATCTGTCAGGGGTGGAGGTATTAGTGACAGGAGGTGGAGAAGGAAGAAAATAGAGAATTCAGTTTGAGAAGTAGGCTCCATGGGGATCCTGTGGGGTAAGGCATGCAGCTCTCTTTAGCAAGACTCCCTTCTGCAGGCTCATTAGCCCACATCTCTGCTGCTCAGCCAATTTCCAGATATGGACTCCAATTTGGGATCCACTTACGTCACTTTCTTTGCCTTTCAAGGAATTTCCCTCTTTCTCCCTTTACCCCCATCCATTTTCAAGGGTTTCATGGTAACAAGAGGAACAGTCCATTGCATCAAACCAAGGCTCTCGGGAGCCAATATCAATCATTTCAGGACAAGTGGCTCTTAGGCCGGTGCTCAAGGGGGTGCTGCTGATGGTCTCCTTGCGGAGCAATCAGGAGACACTCACATCTTAGACACTGAGGGGGACACAGAGGAACAAAGTGAAGACAAAGAAGGGGCCTGCATGTGGCTTCCTAGTCCCTTCCCCTGGAGCTCCAGTGTCAGTAAAGGAGAGTGAGGGGGAGAAAAGGAGGAAAGGAGGAAAAGGGAGAGATGAGGGAGGGGCAGATCACAAAACTGAGAGAAGCCCCAAGACGTAGTAGCAGAATCAGTACCCTCTAGGGATGGGGGAAGGCAGTTCAAACAGAACAGATCAGTTCCCACTTCCTAATCTGTGGTTGCACTGTGATGAGAATCTGTGAATCCAAAAAGCAAGAGAAGCTTTTCAGCAGGTGTCCAGCATGGCTCCTTCAGTGCTGGACTCCTGCCTGGTCCAGCTCCAATCATGTCTACTTGACAAAAGTGATAGATAGTATCTCAGGAAGGATCGAGCATCTCCATGAAGCTATCTGCTCAATCTTTTTTTCCTACTAAAAAAATCATTTTTATCTACTTTATGAAAGTGAATCATAATGTTGATCCGTAGGTGGTGTGCCTTTTCCAGAAATAAAACCAACTCAATCCAGTGTGTGTGTGTGTGTGTGTGTGTGTGTGTGTGTGTGTGTGTGTGTGTGTGTGTTTTCTAGGTTAAATACATTTAATGAAATAAAATTGTTCCTTTTATTTCTTCTATCCTCCTACCTTGTTTTCCCCCTTTCTCACTTTTATTCATTCATTATTCACTCACATCAGTGCAGAGTTACTGAATGAGCGCACCTGCCAGAGGGCTGCCTAGACCAGGAGCATGATTTCCAGCCGGAAAGACCAGGAGCAGATGTTTAAACAACATGACCCAGGGGGTTAGGAATCAGAAAGGAAGGTAAACCCAGGTCCAGCTAAGTTGCTTGAGGTTAAGAGACCACTCAGAAGAAAGAGAGGAAGACACAGGAGACCCGAGGAGGCCTACCTCAGTAGAATCAGGTCCTTGAATTGAAGAGAAGGGGCTTCCCTTTAGCGGATGGGCCTTGGGAGGCCCTGTGAGGGGAGAGGAGGGAGCAGGTAGATTCGGTGGCTTAGAGGGATCCTGCGTGGTTAGTACGATCTAAATAAACATCTCGGTCTAAGAACACACATGCATTTGGAGCTTTCCTCAGTAATAAGCTGAAGGCCACTGAGTCATCTTCTTTAATTAGCTTGGTTCTCTATCCCGGGTGAGAAATCCTTCTTCAAGTGAAACTGTGTTTGTTTAAAGACGATTCCTTGTCTTGGGGGCCTTTTTAGCATTTTAAGGGATGAGTGCTCAATCTTGTTTACCAGCTGAGTTTCACTTAATCACCTTGGCATCTGATTAATTGGTATCACTTTTTCATTAAGGACTTTCATGTGGATCTTCCTCCCTAATCCTTCACACATGACCCCACCCACACCCACACCCACACCCACACCCACACCCACACCCACACCCACACACACTTCCTTGACCATGGCTGTAGTTGTGCCTGGATCCTTGACCACTGAAACAGCTTAGGTTGTTACTTTCTGTGTTTCCCCTTTTTTTTCTCATCTGCTGCAATCCATTCTACAACGTGTTTTAATGTTCTAAAAGCTTCCTGTTAGTTCTATTCCTCCAGCTAAATTCCCCACAAGTGAAACAAAGCATAAAATAAATGTAACCCGATTGTCAACATAATTAAAGTGTGCGTACCTTCCTGTACATGTGTGCATGCCCATACTGCACCAACCTCGGCTTGAGCCACCTTTGTGCCTCACTGTGGTCACTCTCCTTTATGCCTAGAAAATATTCTCTCTTGAGATCTAGTCTCAGTCCCTTGAGCTACTGAGAGCCCTCAGACCCTTCACGGAGTTGTTGGGGTCAACGTCTCTGCAGTCATTTCTACTTTTTCTGCTAGAAGGCACTCTAATATAGGCCTCGTAAGTCGGGGGAGGTGGGGAAGGGAGGTACCCAGAGCCAGATGGCCTTGGAAAAATTCCTGATTGAGGAGTGGATGCTGGTGAGATGGTTCAGTGGGTAAAAGTGCCTGCTGTCCAAATGAAGATCTGAGTTTGAACCTCCAACTCCTGTAAAAGTATGACCACATACATGCCTGTAGCCCAACAGTGAAGTGACGCAAGAGACATGAGGATCACTAAGACTTGGTGGCTGTCACTCTAGCTCTAGGTTGGGCAAGAGACCCTATCTCAAGGGAAGACTGTGAAGACTAACAGAGGATGGCCAATGTCCTCCTCTGGCTTCCATGCATGGGCATAGATGCTTTCCCACCTCCCTACCCATACATATACCAAAAAACAAATATACAGAAAATGAAATAATTTTTAAATACCTATCATTCTCCCTAGCCCTTAATTTCCTCATTTATAAACTGGACTGAGAACATTTGGACCAGCTGATCCCTAACAGGTGCTACTTTCACATGACAAAACCCACTTAAAGTCCCCTGCCTGTCCTTCCCTGGGTGACTTCCCTGATGAGAATGCTCATACTCTGGACTCAGTGTTCAGAAATATCCCAAACTAAATTCATAACAGAAACACAAGCTAACCAAGAGTCTTCTGTTCGGATACCCATGTCCAAAGATAACGAAGCCAACGAAGTGTCAGTTACCTATGCCCGACAAATAAAAATGCTAACATTCTACATGTCTCATACTTCCTTAGAGCCTGTGGGTTATATCTGGGAGCAGGAGTACGCAGGCAGGTTCACGTGCAGGCAGCGTGACCTGTGCATCAGGCTTGAGACTACACCAGTGAGTAGCGAGACAAGACTCAAGTCTACAGGATGTTCATGAGACATTTATGATTTCCAAATAGCCTACATGTACCATCCTACTCAACCCTCACAGGAGCCACATGAGGAGAGTGTCATCAGACGTCAGGGAGGTCTTCCATAGGACAGACATCATTACCTGTGTCTAGGATGCACTAAGGGCACAGACTGGAGGTCCCTTCATGGAGCTTGTATGTATCCTAGAAGAGTAGAATCTATTGTAGTGGGATGAAGAGGAAAATCCTCAGAGGGGGAAGTTCCCACGCAGTGCACAATCACAGGAGGAGCACACTGGTGAAGATGAGTAGTTAGTCATACCAAGCTCCATTTATTAGTCAATAAATATGTACCAAGTGCTTCTGAATGCCAAAGCTGTGTGCCCAGTGGTTTCCATCATTATCCTACTTCATCTCTAGGCTAACCCTGCTAGGCAGGTATTATTATTTCCATTTTTCAAATAAGGAAATTAAGACTCAGAGTTCTAGTAACTTTCATAAGTTCCCTCTGCTAGCTGGAGACGAAGCACCAAAGAGTGAAACTCATCCCATTGGTTAGAAGTAAGGGAGAGCTTTCAAGAGAGTCTCAAATACAAAGTAGACATTCACCAAACTGGGAGAGAACGAAGTTCTCATCTGCACCAGGTCAATGCCATAATATTGCAAAACTATGCTGTGGAATTCTGCTGGGAAAGTAAGAGACTTAAAGAGCAGGTCGAGAGGCCTGTAGAATGGGAAGTTGAGCCAGAGGTTACTGGGGCAGAAGGGCCTTCTCTGTCAAACGTTCTTAGAACTTCCAGATTTTTTTTTACAAATATAAGATCTATACATAGCACACTGGGACAAGTGGACAAGGCTGCAGCTTAAGCTCATTGTCCCTAGCCCTGTGACAATTGATGTCTGTACTCCTTACAATTCATTGCGTGCCCTACAGGCTGTGAAGTTCTACAGTGAGCAATGACGAGTCATTGGGAGCTTCCAAGCAGGGTGAGGATATCATTAAAATGGCAGAGTGGGAAGTAAGTGCAGGGAAAGATAGCAAGATAAGAAGAACTGAAGGAATGGGGCATGGGCTCATAGCAAGATAACAAGAAGAACTGAAAGAATGGGGCATGGGCTCATAGCAAGATAACAAGAAGAACTGGATGAATGGGGCATGGGCTTATAGCAAGATTACAAGAAGAACTGGATGAATGGGGTATGGGCTCATAGCAAGATAACAAGAAGAACTGGATGAATGGGGCCTAGGCTCAGGGAGTTCTGGAAGCGCAGAGCACATGCATGGGCTAGGGAGGGGTGTGGGGGTCACACTGAGATCCCTTGGTGACAGTTGGAGTGGGGTGAGGGTGTGGGCTTAGCTGAAGAATGTTTCAAGATTTCTGAAGAAAAGAGAGACTTAGAATCCACTAACAAAATATCTCTACCTGTGTATAAAATTCCAGTTCCACATTTAAAAGACTATAGTGCCAATACTTCCCAAGCCAGAGTGGACACTTCCCATCGCTTAGTCCATCAACAGACACATTTGAGGAAGGAAAAACAGACCTACATAGATAGATAGATAGATAGATAGATAGATAGATAGATAGATAGATAGATAGATAGATAGACAGACAGACAGACAGATAGCATGGGAAAAAACACTGCATGGGGAGTTTGCACTCAGGAGGCTAATAGACAGAGTATAGTTATTGTGATCTGATGTCTGACACCCTCCATACATCTGCTGTCACCTACTGCAGAAGATGCGTCCCCTCCTACAGAGCAAAGCCCTAAAATGTTACCAAAGGAGACAGGAGAGGCAGACGTAGTTTTTTTCTAATAGAATTCTATCTCTTCTTTATTGTTCCTTCCTGCAGGGGAATAAGATGTGGTAAAATTGGCCTGTCATTGTTTTTTGCTTAAAAAAACAAAAAAGAAACAGAAACATTTAAATACCACGAAACTCCCTATTGTCAAATGACTGAACACCCACGGCACAGCTCCGCTGGCAGCCGTGTAACCAATTCAGAACATTAGGCTCTGCGGTGGATAACTCTTTAGCTATCAGAAATAGGATGGCAGGGCAACTTTGGCTAGTGATGGCGGCTGAGGTATTGGCCAGCGAGAGAGTGCAAGCTTTGCTTCTCTGACTCTTTTGCACAAAGGGATGTCACTTTTCAAAGTAGCCCATGTTTCTAAGAGTAAAGGGTTTGTTTGTCTGTTGAGAACCATCCCAAATCTCCATCTTCTGAGCATGGCCACTGGCCAAAGCTTTTCCTAAAATACAACCCACCCTTCTCTCCTTCCCTGTGTGGATTTTTACAGAACAAATTAGAATTCTAAAGTCTCATGGTCCTCACTATGAGTTCCTACTACTATTTTGGGCGAAAGGACTCAGGATTAGATGAACATGCAGAGTTTCCCCAAACATGTAATAGATCCTATTTTTAGTGATATTCTCCCCCTCTCCCCGCTTCTCCCTTCCCCTTGCCCTTTCTCTCTGTCTCTGACTCTCCCGCCCCCTCCTCTCTTGCTCTCTTGCTCGCTCTCTCGCTGTGTGTGTGTGTGTGGGGGGGTGTGTCTCTGTTGTGTGTGTGTATGTGTGTGGTGTGTCTCTGTGGTGTGTGTGTGTGTGTGTGTGTGTGTGTGTGTATGTGTGTGGTATGTCTCTGTTGTGTGTGTGTGTGTGTGGTGTGTCTCTGTGGTGTGTGTGTGTGTATGTGTGTGGTGTGTCTCTGTGGTGTGTGTGTGTATGTGTGTGGTGTGTCTCTGTTGTGTGTGTGTGTGTATGTGTGTGGTGTGTCTCTGTGGTGTGTGTGTGTGTATGTGTGTGGTGTGTCTCTGTTGTGTGTGTGTGTGTGTGGTGTGTCTCTGTGGTGTGTGTGTGTATGTGTGTGGTGTATCTCTGTGGTGTGTGTGTGTGTGTGTGTGTGTGTGTGTGTGGTGTGTCTCTGGTGTGTGTGTGTGTGTGTGTGTGTGTGTTGGGCTTCTCTTTTTGGTTAGGCTTTGGCCACCTACTCAGACTATCAAGTCCTCTTGAATCTGAAGCCTATCTTTTACTTTTCATAATATTTGTCATTTCTCTTCTAACAAAGGTTCCAGAAAAAAAAACCAAAAACAAATGAGGTATTAACAGGATTGTTACATAAATAAAAAGCAGGTGCCAAGAAAGCAGAGGATTCTTCATACATAGCCATCATGTGTCAGCTTTAGCACCTGGAAAGCTGTATTGTGTGAGGCCAAGGGCTAAGGAGGGTTTGACATCAGCCAAGTCTGAGTTTGACTGTAATAAATCACTTTATATTTCTCAGCCTCAAAATCCTCCATAATATAATAGAAAGAATGACATCTATTTCATTATAGTTACTGAGGGGATTAAATGAGATAATATAGAGAGACTTTCTAATACCATGTCTGACACATTACTATCCTCTACAAGTTAAATATATTATCATTGTAATTTATTATTGTTATTATTATCAATTTTATGACGTACTTGTCAACTGCTCCATTGTTTGTTCTCCTTATCTTGTTGTGCTAGCTCTAAACTGGAAAAAGCAGGCTAAAGAACATTCAGAGAATAGTGAAGTGTGGAGTAGAGTTGGGTTGCGAAATGCTCATCCCTTCATGATTATCAGCATCCTGCCTTCCAATCAATAGTAAGGACACTGAAAAGAGACTGGGGTCAGATGACAGAGACATGGCAAACAGTAATGACATTTGTAAAGCCCCTCCCCACTAGTCATTCTCACCCAAACTCCTCTGCTGTAGTGGAAAGAGTTTGATACTTGCTTGTATGTTATGGTTTGATTCTGAAATGTTCCCCAGAGGCTCATGTTTAAACTCTCGGTCCTCAGCTAGCAGTAATATTGCAGCAGCTTTGGGAGGGAGGTCCGACTGGCAGAAGGAACCTACTCTAGGCTTTCGAAGGTCATTCCTGTGCCTGGTTCTTGTCTTGCTTTCTAGTCTCTGTGATGTGGAGAGCCTTAGCCACACTCTCTCACTGTCATGATCTGAGCGGCCCCACCGTGCCTGCCATGATGGACTGAAACCCTCTTCAACCTTGAGCCAAGTGAATCTTTCCTCCCCAAAGTTGCTTCTGTTGGTTGTTCTGTCACAGAAACACAAAGGTAACTAACATGGAGGCCTTTAATCAGCGTGTGTGTTCACGAGTAGGCATGTCCTCATGCATGTACAGACACATGTGTGTTAACAGTAAGGTTTCCTTACGGATCATTCTTTGGTCTCAAAGTGTCTACTATGCCACTCGCCCCTAGGGTTTGGGTTTAGAAAGGACAGAGACAGGTGAAACTCTCAGTAGACACTGACAGTGAAGAAAGGCTCAGAAGTTACAAGCTCAGAAGGACAATTCCAAATACACATAGGTCAGGGTGAGCATTAGCATCCACATCAAGATGACACTATAGTCACTTTTACTGCCTGCTGTACAGTTCTGATCAAGGAAGGGGATCTCACTGGCCAAAAGGTCAGAGATGTCATGACCTAAAATATTAGTATTGTCATTTTATGGATACAGCTCTTCTTACTATAACCTCTCTCTCTCTCTCTCTCTCTCTCTCTCTCTCTCTCTCTCTCTCTCTCTCTCTTGTACACACACACACACACTGGTGGGCTTGGGTTTGTTTACTCTCAAATCAAAAAAAAATTTAGCATATTTATGACCACATTTCACCTTCAAAGATCCATTCCTGTATGGCTGTGGGCAGGGTGGGTGTGCTCTCTGGTCTCTGGTTATGTTTACTACAGGCATGTATTTTTCACAGCCTACTTCAATAAGGGTTGAACCTCCACTCTAACCCATCACTCACCAGACATAATGGAAAAGAAAGGTTATTAGGATAGGGAGAAGTGGACCTATTTAGAAATAGTTCTTCGGGGTGATTCCAATCTTCGTTGTTCTCAGTCCAGTCCGCTAGCAAACACCAAACACAAGTCAACAGTTGCAGTTCAGTCTCCCTGGTGGACACCGCATGAATCAGCAAGGGCAATTCAATCCAGAAGAAACCGCAAGGCTCACCAATTGGCCTAAGTCCGAGGAAGTGGGAAGAAGCCACAGGGACCACATCAGAAGTTCTTGGGTGAGTTTCTCCCTATGAACTCACCACAGCAAAGCTCAGCAACGCAATGTGAGGTGAACCAATACACGTGTGTCATCAACGAAGACTGGTGTGATGGAGCAAAGTGAACCAATGTTTGAGCTCCCACTTCCTGTGGGGTCATATGTATATTCTTTCTAAACAACACACATCCTTTCACATGGTCTGGTATAGCAAAATATCATCCGACTTTCCAGAGAAACCAGAACTTTCCACTTCAGTTTACTCTGTTTTTTACATCTGATCCAAAGAAAGTGTGTGTGCCTTCATCTTGTTCTCTGTAAGTCAGCCGTTTCCTGGTGACATTGTGTCTGTCTATCAATTGTCTGATCACTGACTCCTCTTTTGTCGAGCATGGAAACACATCTCTATGAAGAGCCTTGCTGGGGATACCTTCATAGTTCTGTCTTTATTTTGGAGTTGGTTTCCTTGGAGAAACTTCTAGAGAGCAGAATTGCCAGTTCAGAAGCTAGGAGCTTTTTCACAGCTCCTGTGACTCACCAAGCTTAAGAGCTTGGCTTTATCGCGCCAAGATTTTCCACAAAACTCTTGTGAGTCTAATGTCATGCATTAGTGCCAGAGGCTGCAGAGAGTCACCGAATGAATAAGTGTAGGTGTGTATGAGCTAAGGGGGTGTTAAGGTGAAAGCAAACCTGGGGGAGAGTAGGGACAGAGATATGAGGGAGGAGACAAGGGAGGTTAGGATGAAAGCCCAAGGTTTGCAGATACCAGTCCCTACTTTGTGACCACATGTGACTCTTGGCGTGTAAATGCTTTCTGGATGTTGGAGAAGGAGAGTATTTTGCCTGGCTCTCTCTAACTTACTGAGCACTTACACATCCAGGAATCTCCCTAGACCTCTTCCTAACGGATAGGCTTCTGCCATGTGAGCTTTGCTTTGGGGCCATCACTCCCCAGCTGGAAGAGCAGCGCCCTCACAGCCATAGCAGATCCTTAGAGACCCTTTTCTGACCCTAGTCAATTCTGATCTCCCCTTGTCCTCCATGCGGTTCCTGAATTACACGGACACCTACTTTGTCATTTCTTTTTCTTGGATCCCAAAATTCCGCCATTCGTGTCATTACCTATAGAAGTATAACATTTAATAAATCCTACACATTCCTCACTGCTGCCCCAGTGTGTTCTGGGTTCCTGAATGAAAGACACACACACACACACACACACACACACACACACACACACACACACTGCCTTTATATTCTGATATGCCTTAATCAGTTCAATGGCTGGGTTACTTCCTAACCTCCACATGTCTAATCTACCTCCCTCTGATAATCCTGGGTTATTACTTACTAAATCCTACATTCCATCTAGGCTGCCCTGGACACAGTCAGGCAACCCTCTTAGGCTGCTCTTCCCCAGCTCCTACATGGTGCCTATGCTCTCTGTCCCGCACCTTCTCAGGCGTGGTGTCTCCTCTCTTCCACCTCTTCCGGCTTGGCAGATTTACTCTTCTCTTCCTCTCTGTCCCTAGCCTGGGAATCCTAAAAGTCCTAGCCTTTGTCTGCCCTGCCCAGCCATTGGCTGCCAGTACCTTTATTTACCAATCAGAACCAAGTCGGGGCGGGTTCCCAGAGGCTATATGAATGCAGATGTTCTCAGGCAAACAGTCTTGGGGGACACAAATTAACATGAGAATAAAGGCAGAAAACAACTACTGACACATTTGAGTCTGAAATGGGTTGGTATCTGAGCTATGCCACCTACATGGCACACTGAATGGCCCTTGGCAAATAAATTCCCTCTGTGGGCTTTCTTTCTTTCTCCTGAAAAAAATGAGGAATAACTCTGGACTTGGCACTAACACAGGCTCCATGAATGGTTTTACAATAATAGCCAGTGTGGTCTAACCTGTGCCTAAGCCAACAACAAAGAGAATGAAACTGGAACAAAGAAACATCTCGTGTCTTCTTCGGTTGACAGGGATTTGTTGTGGATAACACTATCCATGGAAGAAGCAGTTATGAGGCTGCCTTAGAGATACATGTAACAGCTCTGGGTTGATATCTGGTTGCTACTCTGTTATTCCAGCCGCCCCCAATCTCCTTCTCTTCCTTTCTTCTATTTGGATAATCACTGGTCTATACCACGGCAGAAAGATATGCTACATTTCTCCGGGAGGCCCCTCCTTGGAGTGGACAAAGGGATAAACTAGATCTAGTAGACCCCAAGGCAATCGCTTGGCCAAGCCTTTTATAAATCAAGGAGGGTAAACAAAACCATTGGTGGCTGACACACAGGAAAGCCCCAGCGACCAGGGAAAGCAGTCTGGATGCAGCTTTTGATAAATCAACCCGGCCTTACATCTCAAAGCCCCAGCAGGGGGTCTGTCTGCAAGACAGACTCAGGACCCGTGAGCTGGTGCTCCCCAGAGCAGAGGTGAGAGCCAGGGCAGGATCGTCATGATCAGGAGGAATAGGGGGACAGCCAAGGAGCTGTGAATAAAACAGCTAATTGTACCTGAGGTTTTATATTTCATTAAATCCTATTTTAACTGCATGCCTTTTCATCGTGAGTGGGTGGTTACTGCTGAGAGGGTTATTATGCTTAACTATTTTAACAAGAGTTTTGTTATGCATAAGGGAGAGCAAATTGGCTAGGAAAGTGTGCAAGCTCCATTTCTCTACTGACTTTACAGCCCTGACCAAGCTTGCAAGCAAGACTAGGGTATGAAAGTCTGAGCAGAGAATAAAGAAGTGTTGGGCAAAGGTTGCTGGGAGGGCGGGATGTATTAATTAGACTGCAGAAACTGCATCAGCAAGACACCATGAGGAAACGAAGAACCCACCAGAAGTAGGTTCTGTGGACATGGTGAAGGTGAATGTTCTGGGTAAAGAGAATCCATGCCTTTGTCTGTCTGTCATCCTGTCTGAATGCTTGTCCAGTTTGGGCAGAAGTCACCCAACTCTCTACTAGTTGGTAGCATAAAATGAAAATGAATGCAAAACATCAGTAGACAGTAGAGAGTTCGCACATCAATCAAGAGCTCCTCCTCCAGATGCTCCCAACATACTGTCCTCACATCTGGTAGAATAGTCCTTTGTCACAATTACTAATTAGTACTTGGTATTAGCACTCCCCTGTTCTTCTTACCCTCGACCCCCATGAAGGCAGGGAGGTCATTGGAGCAGATGTGTTTTCAACACCAAAGATGGTGCCCGATCCCTCAGACATTCAATAAGCATCCACTTTTAGCAAATTACAACCAATATATTTATGACTGTGTACTCTAGACCAGACTGCATGGGTTTTACCCCAGCCACTGACGGCACATGACTTATCTAGCCTGTGCTTCTACTTCCCGCAGTACAAGAGAGCTATAAGGATGGCTCTGTGAGAGTTCTGATAGTAACAGACACAGTGTTCGGGTGGTGTCAGCTTTCTAGCATCTCCATCCCCAGCAGCACCACTATCATGGAGGTCCTCATCAGAGCGAGCGACTAAACTCTCCCTGTTTCCTCTTCTTAATGCAAGTACTTGCTCACTAAGATCCTATTTGGCCTTGGCATCTGTGCTTTTCCTGGTGTTCTGTCTTAGTCACTTCGTTTATTGGTTACAGAAACTTCTAAGTCCCAAAGTAGCTTTCTCTGTCATCCAATACTCTGGATACCCAGTGCTCGGTCTCTCTCTCTCTCTCTCTCTCTCTCTCTCTCTCTCTTTCTCTCTCTCTCTCTTTCTCTCTCTCTCTGTCTCTGTGTGTGTGTGTGTGTGCGTGCGCGCGCTCGCACGCGCACGCGTGTGTGCACGCATGCTCATGTGTGTGCACACACATGTGTGCACATAAGAGAGTTACAATTAGTCAAAGGAAAATAAGCCAGAAAATTAATTCCTATGCAACGGCATCACATACTATATTTCTGAGACAGATATCTTTGCCTGCCTTGCTGTTTGAGGTTATACACATGAGAGCTTTTAGCCATTAGCATATCTGGCAAAGAGTTAAGGAAACGTCTGATGAGAAAGTGGCCAGCCCCACTTAGCTCCATGTCACAGAGCCTTCTAACCTTTGTGGATGGGTGAGCAGAATAATGCAAAGTAAGAAATTGGGGGAGGCAGCAGAAGTTGGAATGAGGTGCAGGAGAAAGGCAACCATGAAACCACCGAGAGTACAGAACTGGTAACACAGACGTGGAAACAAAAATATGCTGTCACTCTAGGGAATGGTGTTCACTGAACATGGCCTTTCAGGTGAAAAGTGAGCACATGGGAAGACCACACCCACATAGATGTGCTCACAAAGTCCTTCTGAAAGAACCACTGGAAATGGAGGAGGGAGATTCCTTTATGGAGAAAACACAAGTGGCCTCAGATGTGGAGAGGAGTTATTGTGGAATCTCCCTATGTCTTTCAGAACTACGTGGGTATAGTACTCATATCAAAGGAAGGAGAGAGAGAGGAGAGAGAAAGAGAGAGAGAAAGAGAGAGAGAGAGAGAGAGAGAGAGAGTGTTTCCTGGAGATTGAACCTAGGTTCTTGAACTCACTAGAGAAACACTTTTTCAGAAACACCAACCTTTCAAAGAGGATTTTAAAAATAGTCATCTGAAAGAGTGAACAGGGGATGGGGTTGAGTTTGGACCTACATTTGGTCCTGCTTTTATCAGTACCAAGCTGTGTGGTTTACAGGAAGCCTCTTAACTTTCAAGGTCTCTTCCACTGAAGTGAAAGGAATGAGCTTAGTTTTCTACACAGCCCCAATTCTAATTCTCAGTGCTCTTCCTTTGAAGACAACAGTGTTGTAGCCAAGCATCTACTGGCCCTGTGCAGAGTGCAGCAAAGCCCTTCCTTAGACATAGACCCTATGGTCTTCCTTCTGGATGTCATAGGCTCCCATGAGTGACTGACAGGATAAAAAAAATCATCTGGGAAATGTGAGGAAGGGCTCAGAAGAAGATAGCACCAAGAGGTTAGGTTTGCATAAACAAGGAGTCATTGAAGACAAAACATATGATCAAATGTTCAGAGGATGAAGGCACACTGAGTGTGGTGGGGGCGAGGGGAATGGGTGCATATGATGAGTTAAGAAGTCTTTCTCAGTCATTTTCCACCAGTCAAAAAAACTCCACTGCAACTGCTGGACATTTCCTTGGGTCTGGCAACAACACAGGCACCTCCAGGGCTCCAGGGTTCCCAAGGACATCTGCAGCATGGGATAGCATGGGTAGCATCAGAGAGCAAAGTTAGGCTTTGAGCCCTGATTGGTGAGAACAAAAGGGGAGAGAATTGGGAAAGAAAGGAAGGCAGAGTCACTGAAAGCCACAATGGAGAAATGAAGAAAAAGGGCAGGGACTTAGGTTTGCAGCAAAGCCACAAAACAAACAAAACAAAACAAAACAAAACAACCCAAAAAACCCTTCTACCCCACTATCTATGAGTTTTAATGTTAAAAGCAAAGCAAGCTAATTCTGTGGTATCCTTCCAAAGGAAAGCACACTTAGGCAAAGACACCAAGAAGCCACAGTCCTTGGGCTGCCTTGCCATCCACATCACCTCCACAAAATCCCAGAAGTAACAAAGCCAATAGATCTCAAGGTACCTGTGACAAAGACCAGGGGCCAGAAGGGCAAGATCTGGTGTACGAAGTGTTCGCTCGCATGGCCTGAGGCTAGAGACCTTAGCATGGGAGCAGCCAGCACTCAGGATTCCCCAGCCCCACAGCAGAACTAGGCAAGAAATGGCAAAAGAACCAGAACACCTCCTGGAGAAGACTAGCTGGAAGACTTCTTTAGGCACCCTGATGTGAGCCCCTTTAGCACTGAAGGACCCTGAGTCTACAGAGTGGTTGGGGTTCTCATGAGAGGAAGATCAGACTGTTTTGTAAGGATCCCCGTGGCTGAGGTCTTGGAAATAGAACTTCCCAAGCAGAGTTTCACACGGTGCTCTAGTATAGAACCAGACTAAAGCACTGTTACAAGAGGGTGACTGAAGGTCTCCCGTGGCAGGGAAGAAATGGGGCTAAATGGCATCTGATGCCTCACTGGTAGGGTCTGGGGATAAGCAGAATCACCAATGGCTTTGGTGAAGCTTGAGAAAGCCAAAAGAAGTCACATACCCCATATGTCCTTGTCTTAGTCACTGTTCTATTGCTGTGAAGTGGCACTATGACCACAACTATTGTAAAAGGAAGCATTTAACTGGGGCTTGCTTACAGCCTGAGAGGTTTAGTCCAATTATCATCATGGCCGGGAGCATGGTAGCATGCAGGCAGGAGCTGAAGCAGTAACTAGGAGCTACATCCTGACCCATAGACAGAGTAGGAAAGACACCAGGCTTGGCTTGAGCTTTTGAAACCTAAAATTCCTAGTGACACATTTCCTCCAAGACCTCACCTCCTAATCTTTCTAATCCTGTTTCACTCCCTGGTGACTAAACATTCAAAATATGAGCTTATGAGGGCTACTCCTATTCAAACTACCCCGCCCCCCACAGGCTTGCAGCAATGCAAATGTTTATATTCAGTCTGACTTCAAAAGTCAAAAGTTTCAACACTGTGATAGTTCTTCTGAGCCTCATGGCGATCTCTTGACCGTAATGTATCCTTCTGCAAAATCAAAATGAGAAAGCAGATCACATGCTTCCAACGTACAATGGCACAGAATATACATTGCCACTCTTAAGGGAAGAAAGGGAACATAGGAAGGAATTACTGGACCACAGTAAGAATGAAAGTCATCAGGGCAGACTCCAAACTGTGCATCTCTATGTCTGATATCAAAGTGCTCATCAGAGCTCCAACTCCCACCAACTTTGTTAGCAACACATTTCTCCGTTTCCGGCTTGTTCCACACCTGGGATGCAGCTCTTCTTGACATGCGCCCCACAGTTCTGGCATCTACAACAGCTTGGTGTCTCCAACAATATCCAGGCTTCACCCTCACAGCTTCATGTAATGGCCTCTCTGGGCATCCACACAGAGACGACCCTGACACGTGGCTGGCCTCAGGCATCTTCAAGTCACCGTCTTGTAACAGTTTTCCTTAGTCTCGGAGAAGGATTCCAGAGACCCTTTCTTGTACCCTTAACTCTAAAGCCAGAACCACAAGGCTGAAGCTACCCAGTTCTGCTATCGGCTGGGGCTGGAGTTTGGCCTCCTCCTTCAGTGAAGTCTGCGTCAGCCTTCCGTTGTTGGTTTCCTGCACTGCTGAAGCTTCCTTTTAATTCATTTGTTTACACGCTGGAAGCTTAGCTGGGTGGGACCTTGCCCAGAGATCACCATTATTCCATTTAGCATCAGGCTTTTCTTTTACCTTCCTATCTCTTTGAGCGTGGACTTAGCTCCATTCCATTTCCTGGTTCTCCTTTTGTCCTAACTGTACATTTTGTATTCTTTTTCCCGGCCCCACTTGCTCCTTTTCACCGTAGATCTGCATAAGAATGACCACAAATAACAACAGGACACAGTCAATACCGGGCTACCTTGAAATCTCATCTTCCAATTCCATTAAGCCAAAACTCTTCTATTTAGCCTCTGGCAAGTTTTTAGGACAAGGACAGAAAACAGCTACATTATTTGCCAAAAGATTACAAGAGCAGCCTCTGGGCCACGTACTACTATTCATCCCATCTGAAACTCCTTGACCCGGGCCCTCAAAGCCCAACCCCCAGCATCGTCTTCCTTACTCCTTCTAGGATGGCCAGGTAACCCCTGCTTAAAACATCTAACCGGTTTTCTAATCCAAAGTCCCAATGTCTTCCAACTCTTTCAACAAACAGCAAGGCCAGGGCTATCACAGCAACCCCTAAGTCCCTGCTACCAACTTCTGTCTCAGTCACTGTTCTGTGGCTGTGAAGAGACACCATGAAACAAGGCAACTATTGCAAGAGAAAGCAGTTAATTGGGGGCTTGCATACAGTTTCACAGATTTAGTCCATTATTATCACAGTGGGGGACATGGTGGCGCGCAGGCAGACCCTGGAGCAGTGGCTGAGAGCTATATCCTTATCTGTAGGCAGAGAGTGGGAGAGACAACAGATCCGGCTTGGACTTTCGAAACCTCACCACAACCATTAAGATGTCATGCACCTGTAATCTCTTCTCTTAGGGGCCAGGGCGAGAGAATTAGGAGTCCAAAGCCAGACTGAGCTACAACAACAAAATCATGTATCAACGTCAAATAGAAGTCAGGATCTTAGTTTAGGGGAGAAAAGAACTTATACTTGTGGTGGTGGTCCAGGATGAGGATTGAGTCCTAGGAAGACCCTACTGCTCTGCACACGACACACGGCATTACTCCGGATGTAGGTGTCAGGTGTGGAGTCCTAGATCCTGGGCTGATAAAGAGGCAAAGGAACTTTTCTTCTAAGGTTATTGTGGGAGGTCATAGTGCTAAACTTTTGTTAATTGGTGGCGAGGGTGTGACGGTCAGCTTATGCACGATCTTGTGGATTTGTTTGGCTGTCTAAGAAAATCCACCAGGAAGAAACAGTTAAGTCATGTGAGCCATGGTGTGGGAGGAACGAGGGGATGGAGCTGAGTTCTCTGAAAGTAAACACTCTTCTGCTGAGTAGCTGTGTGGCTTCAAGGAAGTGACTTGAGCTCTCTGTGGTCTCTCTGAAGAAATAAAAACACTATTTTTCTAAGGTGGATTAAACACTTAGAACATTGATGAAACTTATTTTAGTGTAAAAACATTTGAAGCCTTCCCTATGAATTAGGAAGAAAGGAAGGATGATGGTGATAATAATGACGACGATGGAGACAGTGATTGTAATGGTGGTGGTAGTGATATCTATTATAATGTTATTTAAAGAAGCAATATACAAGGGAGAAAACCTGGACATTGGAAAGACTTAGAACTCACTTTGATTCTGTTCCAAGCTGTTAGTTCAGCAAAATCCCTTCCCTAAGGGGTTAGAGATGGAAATAAGGCAAAATGTGTCTTATTCTGTGTTTGGCATGCAATACAGTTTCTAGGCATATTATTTCCTTTCGCCTCTTCTCCTGTATCAATGTGTGTCATCAGTATGTCTGGACAGTGAGATGAAAGGCAGGGACATAAATATGAATGAGATGTTGTTTCTGTCCTCAAAAGGCTCAGAGTCCTCAGGAAAGACCTGGACATACACCAGGACACTGGGCTATGACAAGAACTATGTCTGTGACATCAGCACAAGGTGGAAGAGTATAGGATCGTAGAGACAGAAGGACCAATCATCAGAAAGAATCAAGGGAAGCATCCTTTAGGAGGCAATGGAATTTGGAAGGAGAATTTTGCTGGACTGACTGAAGAGGGGGAGGCATCTCAGTCAGTCTGGGGGAACATGCGGTCACCAAGAGAGACACTAGTCTTTGCTTGGAGTCACGTTCTCTGCTTCTTTGTCAAGATCTATGGAGGCCTAAGCAGGATATCTCCACTAGCTTGTACCTGCTGTCCATTTGGAGAACGGACAGGGAAACAGGGTAAAGGTGAAACTTGATCAGCCCACAGTGGCATGTGTACACCTCAAGAAGGAAAGAGTCAGGAAAGTAAAGCTCATAACAGCAGAACCAACCAGAATAACTTTTGACAACGCATAACGTTGTGCCAGCCCAGAGTAAGGACGCTCGGATGCTTGCTCTGGATGCTTTAACAGTAACTGCATCCAGGCCCCTAGGCTACCACCTGGGCTAGAAGAGGTCCCAGAATTCCCAGGGTCTTTGGTCTAAGCCAGGAGTATTAGAATAGGAGGTTTTTGTTGAAAGTACAGTACACTGGCACCCTCAGAACTTCCTGCCAAAGCCAAAAACTGACCAAATTCACAACTGAATCTCAGCATTGTCCAGAAGCAACAGTTTCTTCCCCAGGCATATGAAAGGATAGATGAGCCAGGTAAAGGTGGCACACGCCTTTAATCCCAGCACTCTGGAGGCTGAGGCAGGTAGATCTCTGAGTTTGAGGCCAGCCTGGTCTACAGTGCAAGTTTCAGGACAGCCAAAGCTACACAGAGAAACCCTGTCTTGAAAAACAAAAGGAGAAAGAGAAGGAGGAGGAGAGGAAGGAGGGGAGGAGGAGGAGGAGGAAGAAGAAGAGGTGGTAGCCTTTGGATATGAGTAGCTGTGTACTTGAGTGTGAGCATGGACATCCATACACATGTGTGCATTGTGTGCATATAAACATGATTGAGAATGAATTCATTGTGGGTAATATACAGTTGTATGATTGTGTATATTTGTATACTGTGTATATATACACACAATGTATAATATGTACTGTATGTATATGCAAGATTTCAGCATGCATATTTGCATGTATATTCAAATGTGTCACATTTTGTATTATTTGTGCAGTTGTGTGAATTGTATAGGGCATGGGTATATATAGTATATGCTTGTGTGTGTGGCCATGTGTGCTGTGTGCATATGTGCAGTGTGTGTGACTGTGTGGATGAGTGGGAGATGAGGGGCTCAGAGACCGTCTTCCCCAGAGCCTAGATACAAGGATTTGCTTCATGGAAGGGAAGACAGGAATAGAATATTTCAGGTCAGTAGGAATAGAATATTCACCCTTGCCTTCTGCCTTCTTCGGAGAAAACTTCTGGTCATTTCACAGATCTGGCTGAATCCCACAAAAGTTGTGAATTCCTCTCTGTTCCCAAGTCCTTCGTCCTCCAGTCTCCTGTTGCAGAATTCTGATACTGCATCAACTGGGATGTCTATCTTCTCCTGCTCTGGTTCCTTTACCCATTGAATCTACCCTCAGAAATGCCTAGGAATCCTTTTATCCCAAAGGTAAGGAACTCAGAGGGCTCCCTGTCTCAGTGATGTTTAGAAAGTATGTGTAGAGTCCTTCTGTGTCACACCAGGGCAGCCATGGGAGCAGGATTGCAGCCCTGATCCAGAGGCTGAAAACTGCAAGACCCTGTGAGACAGTAAAAACTTTCTGGGCTTTGGAACCTGAGCCTTGAACCCAGCTAACCACTGCCCAGCTGTGGCACCTTGGGCAAGCACTGGCCTCCCTCGCATCACTTAGAAAATGGAGCCAGTTGTACCTAGAAACCACATTCAGCCCCCCTCTCCACCACCAAAAGTTTGAGCAGAATATTTAAAAGGCAGCATCAAAAGTTTAAAAGTGTCTGGGAGTTTTTGAAAGTCTTGAGTACTTCGTGGAGGGTTGATGGAGTCTCTTGTCTAGGAACATTGCCCCCTTTCCTTCCGCCCCTTCCCTTCACATCCAGGAAGAACTACTTTTGCCTGACTAAACACCTCCAGAGAAAGGGGCTGGGACACTTGAGAGGTTTCTAGAGGCAGAAGAGAGGATCTGTCCCTTGAGTCCAATCTGCCAGAAGTCCAGTAAGTTCTCCCAGCAACTGGGCCCATAGCCCTTACTAAAAGAATTCATACACATGCAAATCGGAAACCATACTCATTCATACCCACCAGCAAGGATGTGCACACACAGAACATACAGCCCATCATAGGCACTTTCCTACTTAGGACACATTCCAGCAGCGGCAGCACATCACCCACAGGCAGCTTCACGAATTGAAGACTTGGCACAAACGCCGGTTCATATATAAACAGTTCACATCCTACACACACCCCTGCACGACAAGGCACTCACACTTGTTCAAGTGAAGTGCCCACGCTGCACAGTCCCTTCTCTCTCCTGCCCATTTCACACGCCCAGGCATCCCCTCACATTTCTTTGCACACGGCTTGCACATAAACACAGTATTTTTACTACTCTCCATCTCTTCTGCAAGCCGGTACAACCGACCACATCTGTGCTCTCTCCCCTTTCCCCTGCAACTTCAACAAGAGGCTTCCCGCTCGGTGTGCAGCGGCCACAGTGGCCAGGAATTAAAATGCAGCAAGGAGGAGCCGGGAGCGTCAGCACCGCGTCTCCAGGAGCGCACAGCGCTCGCCTCGGCCGCCGCCGCCCCTCCCGCCCAGAGCCGCGGGGCCAGCGAGCGCAGTAGCAGGTGCTCAGAGCCCAGCAGCGCCAGCCTCGCGCGGCTGCTGCCCAAGTTCGCCCGGGGCCCGAAGAGGGCCGGGCCATCAAGAAAGGAGCGCAGCCGCCGCCACTGCCACCGCCATCGTGGACTTGGAGTCTCCTGAGGAGAGGAGCCCACGGAGCTGCGAGCTTCTATCAGCAGCGAGTCCCGATCAGCCCTAGGAGGTGTTGCTTGGGCTCCGCAGTTCCCAGCTCCCGGCTCCCAGGGAAGATAAGAGGCAAGGAACAGCACAGTCGGGATTTTCTAAAGACGATCCGTGTCGAGGGGAAAAGCGATAGTTTCCTGGGACCAGCAACCTGGTGGGGCCCGGCAGCGAGTGGCTTTCCGCAGGACGCCCTGAGAAGCCCCGGGCCCCAGACGACAGTAGACACCCCGCGGGACTCAGGAACTGGACTCGGGGAAGCCTAGGGACGTCTCAGCGGAAAGCAGTTCCGGCAGCCGTGAGAAAGAAGGGTCCTGGAGGAAAGGGAAGGAGGAAGTCGCCACTCGGCGACCACTCACCCCAGTACACACCCACCCCACCCGCCAAGCCTGGAGCTACGGAGCGCCTCTGGGGGCGCTCGTTCCTTGGCGCCTTCCCTCGCATGTCCCAGCACCACTGGGCTAAGGTCCAGACTACTGGGGTCCCCGAGACTGGCCAAACCAGGCATGGTGGCCCAGTGGTCTCTCTCTCAGGATCAGCGTAAAAACTGGGGTTAGTCGGCGCAGGGGGGACTCAGCTCAGGGTCCCCCGAGGTCCTGGACCAGGATAGGTCGGCGGGCACAGCGCCCAGGGATTGGAGAGGCGGCTCCCAATGGGGCCCCTTCGGAGGTAGTGCCCAGTGACTCTCGTCCTTCTGGAAGACTCGGGGCCAGCAGAGCCTGGGGGCGGCGGGGACACTCAGGAGAGGCCAGAGCTAGGGGCGGCAGGCCGAGGCGGCACTCAGTCCCGGGCGAGCGCCCGCGGAGGCGGCGGCGGCGACGCCGGGCGGGCATGCCGCACCACCGGAGCTCCTGTCGGGCGCAGGCTTCCAAGGCGCAGGCTGCGCGTGGCTGCTGCTGCTCCCACTGCTGCTGCGGACTCCCATGGCGGCTCCGCCCGGCCGGGGCCGCCGCCGCTGTCGCCAGCCTCGGGCTGAATGAATGAGCCGGAGCGGCGGAGCCCGGCTGCCCGCGACCGCGCTCAGCGGCCCGGGACGCTTCCGTATGGCCCGCGAGCAGCCGGCGCCCGTGGCGGTGGCGGCAGCTAGGCAGCCCGGAGGAGACCGGAGCGGCGATCCGGCGCTGCAGGGGCCAGGGGTCGCCCGCAGGGGGCGGCCGTCCCTGAGTCGCACTAAATTGCACGGGCTGCGGCACATGTGCGCGGGGCGCACGGCGGCGGGAGGCTCTTTCCAGCGACGGGCGCTGTGGGTGCTGGCCTTCTGCACGTCCCTCGGCTTGCTGCTGTCCTGGTCCTCGAACCGCCTGCTCTACTGGCTCAGCTTCCCGTCACACACACGAGTGCACCGTGAGTGGAGCCGCCAGCTGCCGTTCCCCGCCGTCACCGTGTGCAACAACAACCCCCTGCGCTTCCCGCGCCTCTCCAAGGGGGACCTCTACTACGCGGGCCACTGGCTAGGGCTGCTGCTTCCCAACCGCACCGCGCGCCCGCTGGTCAGCGAGCTGCTGCGGGGCGACGAGCCGCGCCGCCAGTGGTTCCGCAAACTGGCCGACTTCCGCCTCTTCCTGCCGCCGCGCCACTTCGAGGGCATCAGCGCTGCCTTCATGGACCGTTTGGGCCACCAGCTGGAGGATATGCTGCTCTCCTGCAAGTACCGGGGCGAGCTCTGTGGCCCGCACAACTTCTCCTCAGTGAGTTGCCCTCGCGCGCACCCGCCCCTTCTGACCCCGCGCTTCCCAGGAGTCCTGAGGCTCTTAGGTGGGCCCTAGGGACTGGACACCAGGCCCCTGTGAGTGTCACCACTTCTTGACTGGGTGTCACCTCTTCTCAGTGCCCAAACAGAACCCACTGTCCCCTGAGTCTTCAGTTGGTGGGAAACTCGGGCTTGGCTCTGTCTAGGAAGTCACCTTAATGCTGTTAGAGTCTCCTAGTACAGTTCCTTCCGGTGTCAGCTCTCAAACTCCTCCCTCTACTATCTGTGGTCCATTCTCTGAATAGTGGTCCCTCAACACAAGGTTCATGGGACTTAAAGCTATATATGTGCTTTAGAATTGTCTTAAATCGGGGACTTGTCCTCTTTGGGGAGAACCAATACAAAATCCCTTAAAAAAAAAAATGGGCTAACGAGGTGTTTTAGGAACTCTGCTTAGGATCCTAAACACCTTATGATTTCAGAGTTCCACACGAAAGTCTAGGAGAAAACTCCGAGGACATCAATGACCACCAAAGTTGGGGACCACTTTTTAAGGCAGTGGCACCCTTCTGCGGATTGGAAATAAATAAATAAAACACTCCAAGAGTATACCCACCCACCTTGCTCCTTTGTAAGGTGTTAATGTGGATCTCCCCGGCTGAAAGAATATCCTTAGGTGGGAAAGTTGCCACGGGGTCAGAAATGCAAACAGCCAGGGCCAGGAGAAGCTGTGCTGGAGATTTGTAAGCCATTTGCTATGCTGGTTCCCCCACACTGTGGGTCTGGAGAACGCAGATGTCAGGCAGAAGGTATCTGCCTTGTGCAGTCTGTCTCAGAAGAGCTCTGGTGCCAGGACCCAGCGTGGCACAAGCCTGCCCAACTTTTCCTGTGTAAATGCCTCTTAGGTGGGCTCTGGCTTTTTCTACCAGTCCAGGGAAGGTTGGTGTGCATCCATGAGTAGTACTCTCCGAATGACCTCTTCAGGATTTTGTCTCTGACAAAGCCTTGCCTGGGATGGCAGAGTTGTCACGGTCGCAACAGGTGTTGGCTTGATGCTGGTTGTTCTAGGTCTCTGATTGGCTGTTCTGGTTATTTCTTGCCTGAGATCCCACCCTTAGCTTCCGCCTTTTACTCAGTTGAATTTTGCTATCAGACTAAGTATAGAGTAATTCTGACTTATCCCTCTCTAACCCATTCTGTGTAGGGGGGTGGGAGTGGGGTTCAGCGTCCTTCTGACGGTCTCATCTGAGACTCCCTGCCTCTGTAAGCTAGGAACACAAGGTTTCTTCTAGAACCTCGAGTGTAATACATAAAAGTCGAAGAATATAGGCAGCAGCACCTGTGGTCCATTGGATTCTGGCTGAACACTGGTGGTGAGTTAGACTGAAGTTCAAGGTTACATTTAAGTAAGAGCTTGAAGTTGCGGGACACGTGACCTCTGCGAGACAATTCTGCATCGGCGAGTGGTTTGCCAAGCAGGTTGAATTGCCTTCTGACAGCCAGGATTGCCTTCCGATAGCACAGCAGACCCATTAGCAATGGCTGTCATCCCCATGTTTTAAATGAGGATGGAGCCGTAAAGAGCACTCTCATGCTCGGCATCGGCAGGCTCAGAGTCTAACTCAGCACAGCACCAAATTCATTACACAGAAGTCACGGAAACCCTCCTCTCTGATCCCGGGCCTAGCTTTATCAGGAAAACCTGAGTAAGATGTTTGCCTCCCACCCTGACTCCTCCCCACAAGTCTGGTGCCTCCTAGAAGCTGGGAGAAGGGAACGGGAGCCATCCCAAGTGGTCTTAGGTTAGGTAGATAGAGCCTAACATAAGTCTACATGCTGAGGACACACCACTCGGCTTCAGCCTCCCAGGCAGGCATGGGTTGTGTGGGATGAGGGATAAGGAGCTGAGGACAAGGGGATGAAAGCGCTACTTCAGAAAGGACCTGTGCCCTGGGAACTCAAAGTGACCCCTGGTGGATTATCATTCTGCTCATGTGCTGAGAGTTTCAGGCCCTGTAACAAAGCATGCTAGGGGTTGCTGTTTTTCTATCTGTAGACCTCAGAAGCGATTTCAGGGGAGTTTCTGACAGAGAAGACCCCATCAGAAACTCTTAACTGCCTGCTCTCTGGAGGAGCCTTTGCCATTCTTAATGGAGTGGCCTTGTGATGTTAGAAGCTGAGGGTGGGACTTCTGGGGTCACATGGCTGCTGAGAGTCTGAGTCTCTGTGTGTGTGTGTGTGTGTGTGTGTGTGTGTGTGTGAGAGAGAGAGAGAGAGAGAGAGAGAGAGAGAGAGAGAGAGAGAGGGGAGAGAAAGAGAGAGATTGATTGATTTTTTTTTCTTTTTGTGGCTTGGAGTCTTTCCTGACCACCCACCAGCATCACACACACACACACACACACACACACACACACACACACACACACACAAAACAAAACTCATAGATAGGCTTCTTTCTGTTTGTCTCCCCCCCCCCCCCCCCGTGTATGTCACTGTTTCTGCTAAGACTGCTTGCCTCTCCCTTAGACAAGGGAAAGGGCTGTGTGTAGTTTTACTGCTGTCTTCTCAGCACAGAACCTGATACATAGTAGATGCCCAGGAGAGGCTTGGAAAATGAGTATCTTCACGAGGTATCTGCAGGATGGTGTCTTCTGGGGTCTTGGTTGACTTTCTCTAGCAAATACCTGTAAAATGCATCTCCAGGGGGAAGCTGGCAGGCTGCGGTGTGGGAGCAGGCTGTTAGCACTTACTAGGCGCCCTGTAATTCTCATGTAAGACGGTGGAGCAACAAGTGAAGGGTGGAGCGTTTATGAGCGGACTTTCAGGGAAGGTACCAGCTGTCTCTGGTTAGTCCCACGTCTGACAACATGGAGAGAAACGTATTGCTGAGGGCAGTCCACTGGGCTCATTCTCCAGGCACACTCTGACCGTGTTCGCTGGTGCCTCTGGCTTTGTTGAAGCTGGGGAAGGTTTCATCACAGTCAAACGGAACAGTGCCAGCCTCTTTCTGAATACCGTGTCCTTTCCCTGTCATCAGCTGTGGACCTCAGCTCCTACTCTGGCTCCTCTGTAGCTTCTGGCAGCGGAGAGGGTAATCTGGGTAGGAAGCAGAGCTGGGAGGCAGAGCTTGGAGAGCCCAGGGGGGGCTTAAAAGAGAAACCAAAAGGCTGGAAATAGGAACAGGCAGGCCAATGCAGGGTGGGTTCTACTTCAAGAACAAGGGGTCATTGCCCTCTCAGGGAAACAGCATGCTTCATTCAGGAGGATGAGCCAAGCAGACCTGGTCTTGGACTTGAGTGAGGTCTGTCCCTTCCTGCCAGTATTCCCTGAGCAGGCGCTTTGCTTCTGAGCCTCCAGTAACAAGGTCTCTGCCTGAGAGGTAAGAGGAGATATTTAATGCAGTGACTGGATCATCCTTAGATGGCAATAGATGCTTGATATTCAGGAGCCATTGCTAAAGTATTAAAAAAAAAAAAACAAAACAAAACAGCTAGGTACTGTGTATTGGTACATGGTGGTAAGAGGTTCTAAGTATTATCACTGTAACTGTCATATCTTACCATGGCTACTTACTTGATTTTAGTCCTTGAATCAACCAGTACCTGTTATATGTCGACTCTGTGCCAAGGTCTTTATTAGATGCTAGCGGCATAAAATTAAATAAGGCTTGGTAAACACCCTTTAGCAACTTACAAGAGATATGTGAAACCAGAGCCAAGGGCAGACAGCGTGGGCTCCAGAGCAGAGTGGGGACTTCCGATGGCTTCCTGGAGGAGGTGACATCTGAGCTGAATCTTAAAAGATTACGTAGGAGTTCTAAGCGAGAGAGGAAGAGACGAAGGATCAAAGGAACAGTGTGCACAAATAAGAGAGCCCGAGAGGGAACACTAGGCAGTGTGACTGGATCGGTGCCTTCAGGGTCCCGGGGCAAGTTTAAAAAGGCAGCGGCTGAAGTGGTCCTGAAAGGTCCCAAGGCAATGGTGTGATCGGAACCTGGGGGCTCAACTAAAGTTTTGAAGTTTGCAGCAAAATTCTGATGTGTTTCCCTTCTGGTTGTTCTGCTATCATATTTTCGCCCTCATTTCTAAGCCTATTGAGGTAAGCCCATAGGTACCCACTTCACGCCCCCATCCGTTAGAATTAACCTTTAGTTCAGATTTGAACCATCCATCCACGCTAAAAGCCAAGGAATCAACATTTAGGGTCCCCCCCTTACTTTACCATATCAAGAAAACTGACTCCTATGAGCCAACAATCGAAAACAAGAAATGATTTGAGTAACATATTGCTTAAAATCAGCAAATTCTGCTGAAAGGATGCTAGGCCAGGCAACCTAGTGGCTGTAAAGATGGATAGCTTTAGGGAGTCAAGAAAAAAAATACTTCTCCCTTTATAGAGAGAGGAATAAATGAGCTACTACATGTAAAGTGCTTAGACTAGTTTCTGGCATCGAGCAAGCATTCGATAAATGGGAGCCGTTTCCATTTTTATTACTTGCATGAACGTTTACAGTGAAGGGCAAAGGCAGATAGCATCGGGCATCTGTGACAGGCCAGACCCTGGCCGCCTTGTTTCACGTCATCTCCATAGTAATCCTGGACAGTTTGTGATAATCCATGTGTTGTAAATGGAGGGGATGTCATTCTGGGAGGCTGTGCAATGTGTTTCAAGTCAAGAGCCAGCGGGTAGCAAGGCCAAGTTTAAACCCAAGTTGCCATGGCGGTGGGAGCAAATGCTCTCTCTGCAGCGGGATGAGAAGGGAGCAGCGATGGGGAGGAGATGGGGTGCGGCCTCTAAGAAGTCCGCCCGGCCTCTACTGGCCAGCTGTGATGCCTTTGGCCTCAGGACTCTCTTCTGCAATAATAGGATATGGAGCCAAATGGCCAGTGGGACTTAGCAGCAGAGTTCTCCGTTCAAACGGGCAGTCAGGGGCAGAGAGGGCTCAAATCCTGCAGATGGCTGGAGCGTCTCGGCCATCCATTTATTTTCTTTGCAGAGCTGAAGCAGTGATTATGGGGAAACGTACAGGTTATTGAAGTGCTGGAGACAGGACGGTGATTAAATAGACATTTATACCAGGAACATGAAAAGACCTCTACCGGTTATTTGACTTCAGGGAAATTAGTTTAGGGAATCAAATGTAAACTCTACCCAGGTCTGCAGATATCCAAATTGACCCACATCAGGCTAATTCTGATAGTGGCTATTTGGGGCCCACTATGGCCGGTCATGAAGGCATCAATCAGATACCTTCCCAATTGAGAAGGAATTGCTGGGAGCAATAACCAGGCCATTTGCTTGGTACATGTGTATCTTTGACCCTGCTGATTTGCTTGGGTAGATAGTCAGATCCATTCAACCGGGACTCAATAAATACTGTGTGCCAGTCAGTCACTGCCCTACCAAGATGACCATAAATCTAATATGTTTCTGGCAAAGAGGTCCTCAAAGGTCAAGGTGCTATATCCACATGGTTTGCTGTGAAAGGAGCTCTCTACTGTACCAAGAGCAGGACTGGGATCTTTGTGAAGCACCTGACCCTTGAGTCATATTTACTTTTTATCAGAGCCTCGCAGGTACTGTGGAACCCATTTCTCAGATAAGGAAACTGAAGCTCAGGGGAGGCACGGGTCACACAACCAGGAGGCAGCTCAGTATGATTTTTAACCAGCTCTTCACACAGTTCTAAACCTTCCAGCTTTTGGGTGTTGATGAGGCTAAACCTTCCTGGAAGGGAATCACTCAGTTCCTCAAGCCTTCTTGAGAAGTTTCTACTGATGGTTGGCTGGTGTGGACCACGGGAGTTCGGCTGGATTCCGTGACCTACACCCCTAGAGGGAGGAGAGATGGCTCCAGCATGAACTTATCACACGGTAGCAACCCTATGGTAGGGGCAGTGCTCAGGAGTAGGAAGTCTTCATTGTATTCCAATCTAATCTAAATGAATGAAATCGCTACAGTTCCTAGCGTCAATAAAGAGCTATGAGCCCTCCTCATTCTCTCCAGGACACCGATAACTTGAAAACCTGGTTGTTGCTGGTCTGAGATCCCACTCAGGCAAATTCTAACAAAAAAAATATGATTCATTCATAATTAGAACATTGAACTGTTGATAAAACAAACTGACTATGGATGGCCGGGCTGTTTGCTTCTCTCAGCGTGTCAAAAGTCTCCCTGACACCATTGTTTACACGGTTAATTTGCTTATTAAATTGTTTCCTCGGATCCCACACACACATGTGCTGAATTCCTACTCTCTACTTGGAACTTTTACATCCCTTGTTTTATTTCAGTCTGTCAATGGACCAGACAAGACGATGTTACAGATAAGGAAGCCAAGGTACAGGAAGGTCGCTGGAGATCATAGAAAAGAAGTGCTTGGGGTCCTGATGTCAGCAATCTTTGCATTACTTCAGAGTCATTTCCTTTTGGTCAAACAAGCCTGTGTCTTTCATCATCTCAGTCTAGAGAGGTGGCTATAACACGCATGTCATCTCAGTTCACTCAGTACGGATGAGGGTACCTATTGCTCTCTTGGCACCAAAGAAGGAAATGGCCTGCTTAGCACCATACACAGGGAACAGAAGACCAGGTAAAATTGCATCCGGTGTCCCCAGTGGACATTATAGGTTGAGCTAACTATAACATGGCAAGATTCCTAGATCCTCCATTCCTGCTGACTCAGTGGGTGGAGACAGGGCCTGTCATGTATTTCTCACGAGCTCCTGGTGATGCAGACAGTATTGGTTCATGATCCACTCTTTGAGATGCAAGGTTGTGAACTTCTTGAATTCCCAGAAAGTCAAGAGTTGTCACTGATGCAGTTCTCAGTCACGCCAGTTCCCCAGGTCTGTAAAAGCCTATGGGGGAGCAGCATTCTAGTGTGAAGAACAGTTGGAAGGTAGGAGGAGGGATGTTGAGTTCAGCCAAAGCCTCTGCTATAAGAAATTAGGATCGATAGCAATGGGCCCAGCCAGAATATCAGCCATACTGAAGTGCAAAGGTACTAACTTTGATGTAGCAGAGGTTGTCCCATGCAATGCTACTTCTGTTGCCTGAGCTTCCTGGGGAGCTTGGCAGACACCCCTTGCTAGGTTCCCTTCTTCCCTACACTCTGGGATACAGGCCCAATAAAATTTAAGGTCCAAATGTCTTGAGCAATGGCCCCATGAAGTTGCCTGTGCCCTCCTCTCTAGAGCGCGTGACTGTGTTACCTTTCCAGATGTTACCTTTCCAGATGCGTTGGGGTTAAGAATTTGACACGAGGCCGTCTTACATTATCTGGGTGAGTCCATTGTGATCATAGGCCCAGGTGAGTGAGAAAAAGAAATCAGTCTTGGTGGTGCAAGCCTGCGATTCCGGATATTCAGGAAGACGAGGCAGGAAGATCATAAGTCTGAGGCCTGCCTGGGCTAAAGTAAGTTCAAGTCTAGCCTGGGCAACTTAGTGAGATAAATAAAATGACAAAAAAAGGATGGCTAGAGAGAAAGCTTGCTGATAGGCTACTTGCCTGGTGTGTGAGGCTCTGGGTATGAGCTTTAGTACAGAGGAAAGGTCAGAGGGAGGGAAGGAGGCACATCAGCAAAAAGAAGGGCTGGGCAGTCAAATGTGAAATGTAGCCCCTGGAACAGAGAGAGTCAAAGAGAGATTTGAAGTATTGGTTGTAGAGACACAGGAAGTGACAGCAGTCCCTAAAAGCTGGAAAAAGCAAGAGGGAAAAAAAGATTCACTTTGAGTCCTCAAGATGAAGCGCAGCCTGGTAGACACCTTGGGAGCCAGTAAGACTCCCAGCAGACTTTGACCCTCATGCTAAAAGGTAATAAATGTGTGTTGTTTGAAGTGATTACAATTTGTAGTAGTTTGTTACAGAAAAATAAGAAGCTTGACCCAGCCAAACTGGCGTCAGATGTATACAGTGTATTCTAGAACAGATCGTCGTTTGCAGTAGTGAAGCAGGCTGGGTAATTTAGGAGCAGGCAGAGTCTTCCTTTTAAAAAAAAGTCTAGAAAACAAAAAGAAGTTATAACAAACACATCTGTTTTCCAAAGCATCATGGGAATAATTAGATCACACTTACATTCACGAAAACTTGGTAATTTATGCTTCAGAAACTGGGGAAAAGACATTGGGGCAAAGTGGATTAGAAGGAAAGAATCAGACGATTCAAGTTCAAATCCCAGCTCTGCCAGGTGTCAAGTGGGTAGTTGGTAGGAACTGCTTACCTTGTTTGTAAAGCCCACCCCATACCCTCCTTGTGTGGTTATTGTGAAATTTAAATCGAGTATATTGATCTATTACAATTTGTTTATTGAAAGTCAATCCTAGTGGGTATAAGTTGAATGTCAGTAAAGAAAGTGTGTGTGTGTAAAAGCATCACAGATATTGTAGGCACTAATGTCCTCAATGGACAGTAATTTCACTTCTTCCAAGAAGGTCCTCCAGGGCTCCAGACATTAGCTTCCTACTGTGTCACAAGTCTAGCCAGGATGCATTATGCAAATTTTATATCACACTTCTCTGGGCAAGCTGGTGCCTTTAGTGTCCCATTCAAAATTAAAATTCAGAGAGGAAGGGATGAGGAGAGGGCTCAGTTGGTAATGTGCTTATCAAGAACGCATGAGGAACTGAGTTTGTGTTCCCAACAGTCACATAAAAGCCCCATGTGGTAAGAAGTCCTGTAGTATTAGCACTGGGGAAGATCCTTGGGGTGCACTGGCCATGCAGTTCTGCCAATTAGTATGGGCTCAGTGAGACTGTCTCAAAAAGTAAACTGGAGATATAATCAAGAAAGATAGCTTATGGGACCTCTGGTTTTCATGTGTGCCTGCAAACACACATATTCTCTCTCTCTCTCTCTCTCTCTCTCTCTCTCTCTCTCTCTCTCTCTCTCTCACACACACACACACACACACACTGGGTGGTGGTCAAAGTGGGAAAGACCGGAATATCTCAGCTGTGAAGGGCTCAGACTACTCTTGTAGAAGACCCACATTTGGTTCCCAGCACCTACATCAGTTAACTAACAACCTCTTGTAACTCCAGCACCAGAAGTTCCAACTTCCTCTTGAGAGATTCTTCTGGCACTCACACTTATGTGCACAAACACACACACACACACACACACACACACACACACACACACACACACACGATTTAAAATAAAATAAATCTAAATATTAAATAGGAATCCAAGAGGGGCACTGGAGATAGAGTCTCAGCATATTTGCGCTCAGCCTTCCCAATCCTCTATCCCCAAAGCACCAGATTCTCCCTCTGTGAACTCTCTGGGTCTTCTGCAAGAGCAATATGAACCTCAACAGCCGAGCCATTCTAGCTTTTCCCACATCTGTATTCTGACCACCCTCTCTCGATTCTGATGGCATATCTGATCTGAAAGTTGTTGATACTCTGATCTCTGAAAGTGAAGGGTTTAATCTTCTCTTGGAACCCCTCCCAACAAAAATTATTTTCCCACTTTGAAATGGCACGGGCATCCACTGTGAACTCACATCCATAAATCTGAGCCTACTGCCCGGGAAAGTAGATGAAGTTTGATTCTGCTTCTCAGCCCAGTCTCACAGAGCAAATTATGGAAAGAATTTGATTTATAGAAACACCTCAAAGGCTTTGGAGTGAGACGCGTGTTTATTCACTTTATTACCATTTATTTTACGCTATCTCTTTATGCTCCCTGCACATGGATTTGAAAGACTATCTGGATAGATGCTTATGACCTGCCAGATTGCATGGCCCCGTTAAGGCACATGGTTCTCTTTGGTGAGACTGCCAATAGTTCAGACTTGGGGGATTCTCATTACGGTGCTGGGGCAAAGCCCAGCCTTTTAGCTACGAAGATGGAGATGTGAGCCTGAAGTTTCTGCCTCAAGTTTCCCAGCTCTGGGCTTGTGTGATACACACCCAGCTGCAAGCGCGGGATGCAGGCAGGCAGGCTTGATTTAAGATTCAAATATCTCAGAACAGCTGGGGATATTTAGCATCGCAATAATTACATTACATTTCTGACGGTACATGGAGTGAGAGCCGTTTTTAGGGTGGTTGTTGTTGCATATTCTATGAGCATCCAATCTCTTAGCCAGGCACGGAAACTGAACTGCATTTTTCAGATCCGAAGAGTTTAGCATCTGAGGCTAGCATCCCAGCCTTTAATCTTTACCATGACTTTAGAATGGTAAGAGCTATGTCCTGTTTACCACAGCCAGGGAACTCAAGTCGGGAGAGCTGTGGTCTGAGGAGAACAGGAAGCGGGTGGAAATGATCAGGCACCCCTGTGTGCTGTGAATGAAGAGGGCCGGCTTGGCGAAAGTGACATTGCTAAGAGATGCTGACCATGGACTCCACAAAGTCAGCTTAGATGAAATGAATTTGATGCTAGGAGGTGGGGCAGTGAGAAAAAAAACTACTATGCACCAGGCTTACTCTCTGTTTTCCACCACTGTCTCCACAATCCTTGAAAGACATGAATTCAGAAAGGGAAGACTTATTTTGGCTCCTGGTTTCAGAGAGTTGCTGTCCAACATGATGGAGAAGGTATAGCTGACTTCCGGCAGCCAAAGCAGGTGGCCAAGGCTGTACACATTGTAGCAAAACAGAAAGCAGAAAGAACTATGGGTAGCAGGGGCTAGATTCTTCCTTTAAAGACCCACTGGAATGACTTATTCCCCCCAGATAAGAGCATCACCATCTGGGGATGAAGTGTTCAAAGCATTAGCCTGCAGGAAATGTGTCAGGTTCAGACAATAACACTCTTTAACCCCTCAGAACAACATTTTAAGAATTAAGTCCTGTCACACCCATTTTACAGAAGAAATCAAGGCCTGGGCTAATGAAGTACGTTCGGCAGAGGACTTAGCAGACAGCATTACTGATTTTGTTTTGCTCTTTGGTTCTGGTTTGTTTTGTTTTTGAAAGGGTCTCATGTAACTCAAGCTGGCCTTCAACACCTGATTCCCCTGCCTTTCTACCTACGAGGTGATGAGAGCATAGGCATGGACCACCATGTTCAGCCGGTAGACAGCAATATGAGTGGTGAATTTATACAGATTCCTACCTACTTCATTCCTGGCTCTCTACCACATTCCAAGACTCTTTTTTTTTTTTTTTTTTTTTTTCCGGAGCTGGGGACCGAACCCAGGGCCTTGTGCTTGCTAGGCAAGCGCTCTATCGCTGAGCTAAATCCCCAACCCCCCAAGACTCTTAACTAGCAGATGAGACAGGACAGTCCCCATGGACTCTGTGACCTTGGCTGCCATCCCTCCTTTTACCCCTGTGGAGTCAAGAATTCATGGCCGTGAGCTACTGTGCCAAGTCACTTATGAAGTACTCTCTGTTTCCAAGACATTTCCCAACATCCACGCCCTTGCTCAAGCTGCTGCCTTCCCTGGGTAGCCTGCCTCTTCCACATGTGCGTTTTCTAGCGCTGCAGTCAGAGACATGCTCGCCTATCCCCGGGGCTGGCATTTGTGTTTGGGGGTAAGAGCTTGCTTCTCCACTTGCACCCCTCTCTGTACTTGAAACTTTTAAACCTCATGTGTATCACAACACAAACACACTTGAAATAAAACAAAAATACTGTTTTCAAAAGGCCTTTCCGTGGCCCTGTCAGACCAGACCTCCCCATTAGGCAGCTACAAAGCAGAGGGGTCCCGGCCCATGGCAGAATCCTTTCCTTCTGTGGTCTTGGTTGCAGTCAGTGTTTCCCAGCCCCATTGTCAACTGTCATCTCTCTGAGAGCAAACGCCACAGCTGCCTGGCACTAAGCGCTGTACCCTATAGGAAAATCTCCCATCTACCCATCATGCTGTTAAGGCCCGAGAGTCATCACCCCACAATATCTGTGGACTTAGTCATTCATTCATTCTACAGGGAGTAACTGGGAGCCTGCCTAGGTCTGTCGTGACTTGGCAACACAAGGGCGTGCGTTTAACCCTGCCTCACTGAGGGCGTCTTCTGGAGCCAGGCTTCCCAAACTCCATGAAGAACAGAAACATCGAGGGCTTAAGTAAAAATCCCTGGCCAACTGAGTGTGCAGGTTCCCACCTGTAATTCCATCACTTCGGAGGCTGAGGCAGGAGCATCTCCCCAAGTTCAAGACCAGCCTGCTCTACCGAGTGACACCCTGTCACCAAAACAATCAAACAAAAGGAAAATAAAAGCTATGACCACCGCTCACAGATGTTGAATCCGAATGTATAGAGAAAGGACCCAGCTTTTCTTTATTTACTTATTTATTGTGCTGGGAACAGAACCCAGGGCCTAGTCCATGCTAGGCAAGTGCTCTACCACTGAGCTCTATCTCCAGAGACAAGAGTCACCAAGTTAACTGGGCTGCCTTGAACTTACTTTGTAGCCCACGTGGATCAGGACTTCGTGATTCTCCTGTCTCAGCCTCCTGAGCAGCTGGGACTATGGATCTATGCCACCAGGCATAGGCCCAGTGATGTATTTTTAACATACATAGGATGAAAGATTGTCAAGAGACGGTTGGTTGTGCCATTAACATCACAAGAAACCAATAGATAACCCCAAATACCCTGAAAAGTTTTAAGAGCCAGGGTTGTAACAATGGGGCAGACAGGGGTGTTTAAAGACAAGGAGCAGGTCGGGATGCGGATCTGAGGAAGGAATAGCTGTGTGGAGACCTGAAAGGTGAGAAGGGGAGATCACACAGGGATGGGGGAAGAATTCCATTCAGCATGGAGCTGTCAAACCAAAGCCAGCATGGGAGAAGCATCTGCCTCCTTCCTTTTAACACTGGGAAATTCAGCTTCCACAGCCCCAGCCCTTGTTCTTTGTGCTGTGGGTACATCTGGCTCCTTCTGAAGTGTAACTGCCTCCCCCACCCACACAGTGCGCAGGAACAACGTGGCCCTAGCAGCCTGGAAACACTGACCCCCTAGAATGCTAATGGGATGGAGCCCGGGAGTCTTCAGGCAGCTCTCCATTCAAATGGGAAAATGCAACCCTAAGAATTCAATCATTGCAGATTCACAAGTGGGGGCTGCTCAGTGGGTAGGGCTGACTTAGTCAGGAGCTTTCTGTGGAATGCAGCATCCTACCCAGCTGGCACCTCCTCCTAGGCTGGCCAGTCTTCCTGAGGCCAGAGGTGTCAAGTCTTTGACATGTAGGTGTGCTTTTCATCCAGCCTTTGAAAAGGTCACTTCTGGATGGCAAGTTACCCAGCCCTCTATTCCAGGCTTTCTGTTTCACAGAGCATGCAAATCCCTCACTTCTTTGACTTGCATAACCATACAGTGTCAAAAGAAAGGGCGTGTAGCATATTCCCATTTGACAGATGAAGTAATCAAGACTTGACTTGACCAAACATATCCAGAGCCAGGATGGTGCTGGGATATGTATATATAATGAGTGGTGACTTCCTGGCAGAAATCTAAAGGTATACCTGTTTGCAGGTGTCAATGTCTGTGTCCCCTCTTAGGGGGATATTATCTCTTGTTCTGGTGGAGGACATGGGAAACCTAATCAGGGTTTGGATACTTGAATGTGAGGTTCCACAAAGGTGCCTGGGTTACTCATGAAGAGTTCCTTGAAGTTCAGGAATTTCTATGTCCCTGAGACCCAGGTTCAGTAAATGGGTCCTGGTGTCCTGCATATCTGAGAAGCTCTCAGGCAATGCCTGCATTACTTGGCACCAGACTGGAGCATGGGCCACATTCTATGGAGCAAGGATCTCCAAGGCCAGGAGATAGGTCAGCTTAGCCTAAGAGGAAGGCAAGGCTTCTATCTGGGGCAGCCCTGGCTACACTTCAACATGCCACTCTACTCTGTGCGGTGGAGGATGGGGTTCAAGGCAGGGCTCCCTTGTGCTGAGTTGCACCCTAAGAAGCTTAGCTGCTTCACCAGGCTGCCCCCCCCTTAGAAATGCGTGCCCCTCAGCAACTGTGAAGAATACCTTTTCCTTTGTCTTTGTCTGCTATTGAAATGAAGAGCTCTTCAAAGACATGCGAATGGAGAAATGGCAATAGAGTTGCATATCTGAGTACCTTGCAGAGATGAGCCGCCAGGCATATCTGCTTCCTGCTCTGATTATGTGGATATCAGTGGACCAGTGGTGGGAACAGAAGGCGAGCCTCCCTCATGATCACAGTAATCAGTCCTTGTCTTTGAGCATCGTGGTGCTGAAAGAGCTGTGACCAGGCCAATCCCCAGGTAATGCATCCAGAAGCCTGTGCCTTTTGTTGCTAATGGCTCTAAGAATCACAGAGGCAGCCTGCACACCTGCTTTCAGACTCGTTCATTCCAGCCAGTCATTCTTGTGCTCCTTGGGTGTTTTTGGTCACTCATTCTTTTGTTCATTCAACTATTCACAGATTCATTTACTCATTCATATATTTGTCCAGTGCATTCTGTAGACCAGGTAATGTGCTGGGCTCAAAGGATAGCAAAGCTAATCCACACCAAGGCATCAGTTCAATCTCCTCATCCCTGTGGGATCATGTAGCCAAGCAACAGATAAGTCCCCCTCAGTAGCTTTTCCAGCTCAGTGCTGAAAAGGGAGACCCGATACCCATTTTGTTATCTTTAATCTGAGAGTCCTTCTTGTCTGAAGGTATCACGTGGTTTCCCACCGCCTTCAAGATAAGGCCAAGCACCCAGGAAATCTCCAAGTTCTGACCTCCACACATCATGTCTTTGGTTGCATAGAACTGCTTTGGGCCCCGGAATCTGAATGGTTCATGGAGTGAGCCCTCACATATGCTATTCCTTTCACCTGGAATCCCACAATCCCATCTTCCCTGTGCTGCCCTTTGAGACCATCTGTGGATCAGGGACGAATAGGATCTATGGGCTCCACTCTAGATTTCCCCATGGAAAGACTTTATCCCAAGTACCTGCAAGCAGTGGGTTGGCTCTTCACAAAGCTGAGAGAAGCAAGAGAAGAGGTACAGATCCTAGACAAGTGCAATGACTTGCTCAAGGTCACAAAGCCAGTTGGAGGCCATCTCTCCATGACAAGTTAGTTCACCTCACCCCGTTTTCGGGACTGGTGCAAGTCTACGCTGTGCACAAAGATGAGAGCCTCTGGGAGCCATTAATTAGTCCTTGCAGGGCAGTTTTATTTCTATCTGTGGAAGACTAGCAGAATCTGCTCCGGTCAGGCAGTAGGCTGCAGAGGCGAGCTGAGGTTAGGCATGATGATTCAGACCTCAAGATGAAACTTTTGCCTGAGATGTTTAAATAACTCAGAGTTACTGCCGCCCCAGCCGGGACAGGACAACCAGGCAGCGGTAGGTGATTTCTGAGTGGGAGGGGACGGTATGGGAGGCAGGAGGCAGACTTCCAGAGAGAAATTACCATTTGGTATTTATGACTTTGCTTTGGCTCACAGGAGTGCCGCAGGGACAGGTTTGCTAACACATTAGGTAATTGCCTCAGTTCTCTGCTCCACTCTGAAGTATGTAACCAGCTTAGGTAGTCTTGCAGGACATGATTCAGCCTCCCAGGCGCCTAGGGCTCTCCCAGGTCATGAGGCACTGATGATAAGAAATGAGGGGGATGTCCATCTCTCAGGCAACTGGACCACTGTTCTGTCACAACTGCACAGCTAAAGGAACGGAAGAGGAGTCCCAAGATGGAGGCCAGAGATCCGGATGGAATTCTAATGCTCTGCATCCTCTGTGGCCCCTCTTTGAGCCACTGGTGCCCACCTGGAGAATGGAGCAGACAGTGCACCAGCATTTCTCAATTTGACTATCTATTAGAATTACATGGGGGAAATTAAAAAATGAAGCTCACAGGTTCAGCCCCCAAGGTGATAATCAATCCCATTGGCTTGGAGTGTAGCCCCCATATATATTTTGTAGCTGGAGATCACTGGCTCCACTGACCTCTGTAGTCTTCCTTGGGTGGTCTTTCTGGGCAGCCAGTGCTGTCAGAAAAGTCAAGGAGTCTGTGACCTTGGTAACTGCCCACCATTGTTTTCAGGTTTAGAATTTTGTTGTCATTTGTATCTGACCTAGGCCCACACCTGCCCGTGGTTAATTCTGGGTGAGTGCCGGAGGCCAATGGCAGAAAGCAGGTGGCCTTTTTGCTGTCCTGTGTATATCACCTCTGTGCCTTGGCAAAAAGTCACCTTGGGATGCTGGGTTTCCACACCTTCCGTCCTTGGCCATCAAGGAAAACATTGCAGCTTGACTTCTTGCAAGCAAGTGGAACCCAGCTCTCTGTTCATTGTGGTCTGAGGGCACTTGACACCTCCCAGCCAGTGACTAAGAGCTGGGAATGCAGCTCCTGTCCCTGGTCCCCACCTGGTTCCAAGTAGTTAGGCTTTGATGTCTAAGAATGAGAGAATCCTCATTTACACGGGGCTAATCCTTTCAGGGTATGTGAGGTTATGGAGGTTGAGCACAGCTCACCTCACACACACTCACCCTGTTAGTGATACTGAGGAAGATGTCAGTTCAAATCCCAGCAACGCCCCTTCCTAACTAGCCTAGACTAGTCTATTCATCTTTCTGGGTCTTCTATTCTTTATCTGTGTAACAGTAACATCAGACATTTTCAGAGTGGTCTTCAAGATAATAAAGGAACCTGTGGAACCTAACTCCAAATGGCCATGTCCTTTCTCTCACCTGCCCCCAGTCAACCCTACCTTTCTCCCTTCCCCAACTCCTTTCCCAGTAGCCTTTATACTCTTCAAGATCTGGAGTCATGAAAAGCAAGTCTTTGTCAGTGACCTTGAGCAGGCCGTCTCATCTCTCTGCGCCTCCATTTCCCCATCTGAGAGGTGGGGATGCTACGGATATTAAGAAGGGCTTCTGCCGGGGAGCTTTGTCTGCAATAGTTCAGCCTTTGCAGGGTGTCTGCTCTCCATACCGGACCCTAGTGTGAGCCTCCTTAAGGCCACTTACCCCTTGCAGTGCTTGTTGAGTGAATAAGGGACATGCTCTCCAAGCAGAAGAATGGTTAAAAAAAAAAAAAAAAAAGCCTTGTCTCTCTGGTCCTTACATCATCTCTGCAGTGACAGTTCTGCTGAGTTCACAGGGCCCACGGGGTTCCAGGACAGAGAGCAGCAACCTATATCAGGGGGTTGCTTACTGTCTTGAGATGGTCCCCACGAGGAGAAAAGCTATAAATATGGAGGATTCATCTGCGATAAGTCATGGACAGGAACCTGAGCTATATAACTTTTTAATTCTCCACTCCAGCTTGTAAGCAAAAGCAGTAAAAACAGTCACTGGTAATTTATTTTTTTCCACTCTTTTAATTTTGTAATTTTTTTCCTTAACCAACCAAAAAAGTTCTCCTATACTCACCTGAAGCAGTCATGAAATCAAAGCCTCTTCTACATCGCCAGCATGAAATACAGGCTCAAGGGCAATTTCTTAACCAGACATCAAAATGGGAGTGAGTCCTGAGTTCTGCTTACCTCATCTGACTTGGAAGCCCAGGATGCCAGCATGGAGGGAAGTAGTTTAGTAAGAGAAGACCCTGTGCATCTTTCAGGTTTTGAATTTAATGTCTTGTGTAAACTGGGAGCTGGATGATCTTGGGCAAGTGACTTCCTCAGTTCCCTCATTGGTAAATATGTGGATACAAATTAGTCACTAACCTCCGTTTCTGTGATGTCCTTAAAACCCAAAGACATAGATGCTGGAAAAGTGTACTGTTTAGCACATGCACTGCAGACATGTTGGAAATTGTCACTACTACCCAGGAGATGGTGAAGGGACTAATAAGGATGATGATGATGGTGGTGATGGTGATGATGAAGATGATGGTGGTGGTGGTGGTAGTGGTGGTGGTGGTGGTGGTGGTGGTGGTGGTGGTAATAAATATGGGGGTTAATGGTGAAGATGATGAGGTGATAAACGTGGAGATGGTGGTGATGATGATGTTAGCATACCATGTACAGTGTAGGGACCATGTATGCATGGGTCAATGTGCTAAGGAGAGGATTTTTCTATACTTTATGCTTCTCTGTGTACAAATAGATAGATACTGAGAGCTGGGGATGTTTCTCTTTGACAGGATATTTGCCAAGAATGATCAAGGCCCAGGGTTTATCTCCAGTGCTGAAAAAAATGTATTCAATAAGGATTTGTCTAAAATCTGTTTTTGTCCCTAGTCTTTCCCTCAGAGGTTTCAGTCATTCATCAGTAAATATTGAGTGCTGACTGCATACTAGACCACAGTGAAGGAACACAAGGTGATAGACCCCTGCCCTCATAGGACTTACAGTCTAAAGGTTAGTTAAGTTGGGTAGAGAAGGCAGGGGGTACCTCTTCTGCAACCATAAGGGTTTCAGAGTTTGAATAACAAGGGCGTGTGAATGGGGGCAAGAGGACACTTGAGGGCGCAATCTCAGTAGTTAGCATGAAGGAGATTAGCAGACTTTATAGCAGTGGACTGCAGAAATGGTGAGTCTGTCCAATTTGGGAGATGAATCTGATGAGGCTTAAGTCATACTTTAAGGCTCGAAGTGAGTCTTAACTACTGGGAGACCACCCCCCACCCCAAGTGAGACATAAGAATGGAGTTCGATGCAAACACAAGAGGTTTATTCTCCAGCGTTGGGGTCGACCTTCAATCAGCCCCTTGTGGCAAGTGACTAGAAGACAACACCGAATAGCTATAACAAGCAGTTTTCATACTTTTTTTAGGGGTACAGGTTACATCAGCAAGGTTACAGCTTAAACTTATTGGCTAAGCATATTGACCTTTGAGTCTATTGGCTAGCAAGCATATGACATGCATTCGAGCTCTATCTGGGACCAGAGGGTCAGGTGACCCTCAGTGCATTCTTCAGTTTTTCAAGAATGTCCCTGCCCCTCCCGAGAACTGTGGGTGGAGAATGGAACCTGGCCTAGCCTTGACCGGAGGCGGGAAGCTGGTACTTGGCCTAATCTTAACCTGAGGTGGTGGGTATAAGGCTGGAGAAAGCCCCTAGGGCCCTTCACACGAACCCCATAACCTACCTACTTTCTACAAGGCCAAGCCTCTTAATAGCTCTCACACTTCAGTAAGAACTAGGGTCCTTGAATACAGGACGGTAGTAGTGGTAACACTGCTCTAGGCTGGGGACCAAAGAAAGGTCCCATGCATGGGCACTGGGCTGATACTGGTAATATGACCCCGGTGGAAATCGGGAGGAGAATAGATCTAGACAGAGGTGGGGATGGAACTCCCCATTTGGAGCACATTGAGGCCGAAAGAGCAACCGAACATCCTAGACGTATTTGGACATATGACCCTGAGCTCCAGAGGAGGTCAGGCCAAGAGATGGGTGGGAATCATAACTGAAATGGTGGGATTTAGTGACTGGGATGGAAAAGAATCACTGGAGTGAAGCCTGCGCACAGAGAGAGCAACAGGCTGAGGGCTGAACCCTGGATTCACCAACAGTTGGGATGAGACGTAGAAGAGCTGGCAAACAGGTGAGAGGGGAAACCTCAGGAGATGGGAGGGAAGCTCAGAGAGCACGGACAGGCAGAGCTCTTAGGATAGGATGGATGCTGTGAGGGTCAAGCTCTGTGTCATGAACGAAGCAAAAGGTAGACCACCCCTACAATGTAGAGCTCGTACAACCGGATGCATTTGAACCCGGGCCCTGGTGCTGCCCTTGCTTAACTTTTGGCCCAAGGCCACACCCTAGCATCTCACTTCTTAGCTACATCCTCTGCTTGGCATTCATGGGCAGCTTGTATGAGATAATGTCTGTGAAGTGATTAGCACTGGGCCTGGCACACAGCAGGGACTTAATAAACAGGAGTCATTTGTATTCTTCCTGAAAGGGCTCAAGTGCTTAGACTTCTCCTCAGACACACTGCAGGTTTTGCCGAGGCAACCCGGCCTCCTCTCAAGGTTGGAAACAGAGCTGTCTTTAAGAGTCTAATAGGTGCATGTTGGGTGGGCACAGTAAGACCCCCTGGGCAAAATAAAGAACAGCGCCACCCCTTCATAGAAACAGCCCAGTTAAAATCTTGCAAGCTCCCAAGTGGGTCACATGAAACCCATTCACAGACCCAAAGATGTTCATCTGGGTTTGAGACCTTGATAGGTGATGGAGGCCCAGAAAGGAACTTTTAAAGAGGATAAATGGGACTCGGTCAAGGTCAGGTCTACATTTCAGGAGGTCTGCTCTGCAGTGTAGACAGCGGATCAGAGGAACATGGATCTCACTCACAGCAAAGACAGAAGCCAGGAAAGCCCACCTGGGTGAGAGGGGACAGAGATGAGGAAATGGGATCATTGTCACATAATTAGTTTTATAATCAGTTCACACTGACTGGTCATTTCAGAATGTAAAGATGATGGTACTGCTAAAGATTTTTTTTGTCCCTGTTAATGGAAACAACTTACTAACCTGGGGTTTGGGGTTGGTTAGCTTCATTCAAAGATAAGGTATTAATTTTTAACCAATTGATTTTTATAACCAATTGAGTTATTGATTAAGAAATCACTCAGTGTGGACAGTAAAAAAAGCTGTGAATCAAAATCGTGTCCGGTTAGACTGAAGGCTGAACGAAGCAGCCCCAAAGGCTTCCTTCATTAGACTGCAGAGAAGGATCTGAGGCACACGGATGGAGAGCAGGACCTCTGTGCTGGACCACAGGGTCTGTTGGGATGCTGCAGCTTTCTGGAGTAAGTGGGCTTAGATGTGAGACTTGCCCTCTCCTCTCTCCAGAGATTTGGCAAGTGCTTGAACTTGGTACAATGAGGACATTTGTAACAGACAAAATACAAAGCATGTCTTCCTATGTTCTCAATATATTTAAGTTTGTATATCAGCCAGGAAGGATGGTGTTAGGATTCCTTAGGTCCCTGAAAATAGGAAGAACCTTAAAAGGGGGCAATTATTCAGCTGTCTTCCTGAGAGCCGGAGAAACAAGGTCAGATAGGCTCAAGGCAAAGGGACTGAGCTGTGTTGGATCTGGGGGCTGGGGGGTGGGGAAGGCTGGCATCAGGAGTTTGAAATTGGTTCTGGCATAAAATATACATTTAGAGCTGAACTTTCTACTAAAGCAGTGGCTCCTGATGCTGTGACCATTTAATATAGTTCCTCATGCTATGGTGACTCCCAGCCGTAAAATTATTTTGTTGCTATTTCATAACTGTGACCCTTTTGGGGTCACATGTACACTAAAAGACTAGAAAACTCCATCCATAATTTCAAGAACTCAAGCCGGAGTCTGCCGCAGGCTCCTGGTGTGTGAGGACCACAGTTCTCCTATAAGAACTAGGGTCTGTAAGTTTGCAACGTGTGTACAGTATGGTCAGAATTTATACTATTTGCTTGGTACTTTAAAACTCTCATGTTAAAAACAGCATAGAAATTGGACACAAGAGAGGCCCAAGACTCGCAGGCTTGAGTGGTACCCGCAGTAAGTAAAAATGGTGAACAGTGCGACACCTCTGCTCGCTAAATGTAGCACTGCACCGGGATGCATCTGTCTCGATCCACCCTGCAGAGTGGAAACTAAGGTCCAGGAAGAAATGTCAGTGAGGCGGTGCACTACTGCTGTACAGAAGGAAGCCAGGGCTTTACACGTGGTAGATCTGAATTTGAATTCAGATTCTGCTGTTTACTAGATGAGAGCCAAGATCAAACTGCTTAGACTGTCTGAGACTCCGTTTCCCTGTCTAAAAATGTCAGGTTGTTGGCAGCCACTCTGGAGCATGACTGGGAAATGAGGGGGACCAGCCAGGTAAATGTCCTGGATGTGATGCTAGCTGCTTCAAATGTCTTTGTTCCCCTTAACCTTTGCCCTTTAAAAATCCCCTCCAACATAACTTATCAGTGAGTGGTGGCTTGGCTAGTGACATCTTTATCCACGGGACTACCAGTATTCCGATGGTTTGCACTTAATTGCTTGCTGTTATAGATGTGATTTTTCATTCCAGGCCCTGGCTTATGCAGCTCCCTTTAACTCTTCTCTCTTTGTCCTCATTTATTTCCCATCAAGTTTGCTACAATCAACCGGAGAATAGATGGCAGATAAGTGGATGAGTATATGGGTAATTAGATGATGGATAATGGACAGATTCGAATGGGTAGATGAATGGATGAATGGCTGAGCTGATGGATGGATGAGTTTATGGATAGATAGATGGGTAAGTGTGTTTGTATGTATGTATGTATGTATGTATGTATAGCAGACGAATGGACAGTGGGTGAGTGGATGGGTGGATGAAGGGCTGAGTGGCTGAGCTGATGGATGGATTAATTTATGGATAGATGGAAGAGTTGATGGATGGATGGATGGGTGAGTGAGTGGATGGGTGGATGAATTGTTGGAAAGGTGGTTGGCTGGGTGGGTGGGTAGGTGGGTGACTGACTGGGTGGATAACAAGTGAATGGGTAGGTGGGCAAGTGAGTTGATGAATGGAGGTAAGGGTGGATGAGTGGATGGGTGGATAGATAGATGAATGGGTGGATAGTTAGCTATATGGGTTTGACGGATGGTTGGATGGACAATTCATTGACAGGTGAATGGATAAGTGAGGTTGGGTGAGTTGGTAGATAGATGGTGGGCGTGTGAGTACATGAGTTGTTGGCTGGATGAATGAATGGATGTTCAGATGGGAAGATGATGGATAGAGGTGTGGTCGAGCATCTACTAGGGCTTGACATTTGTAAGCACTCGCAGTTGATCCTTGATAAATTAAGGAGAGGAGAATATTGGAAGAATACCTGTTTGCTCACAGAATCAATTGGAAGATTGGAAAAGCAGGCCAAATAAAATGCAGGGACAATGGGCTACAGGGATATAAAGCACACCGATCACCTTTCTGTCTGGTCAGGGTGCTGTCTGGGAATGAATGAGCATTGGACATTTTTCACACCCAGGCCTAACTGCAATGAACCAGCAAAGCCCTGGGAGAGAGTGCGTAGCAAATGTGTGGTGGGCTGAGTGTTCACTGATTCATAAGTCCTTGGGGCTATGTGGTGAACTCACACAATTTCCCTCAAAAGAAATTAAAGTCCTGGGCAACAGAGGAGAGACTATCTAATAACTGTTCCGATCCTGCTCACTGCCCCCCACAGAGAGAATGGATGAATCCTTCATTCCCAGAGGTGGTTATCTGTGACTCTGCTTTGGTTTGTCCCTTGCCATCTCCCTTATTATCTGCTCATCCTTCCTGCATCTGATCTTCCTCCCCCTCTGTCTGAGTTCCTACTGCTCCCAAAAACGTGTCACTCTCTACCTTCTCCCTGGACCCTTTGCAGCCATCCAAGCCCACGATGACTGTACCTTTCCTCAAACTCCCATGCCCCTGGTCAGCACAGCTGCAGATGATGTCCTGAGCTGTTTCTTTCATTGGCTGGGCTCTGCCCTGTGTTCTCGAAAGCAGTAGCCTCTCCCACCTTGGCTTCAATTCCTCACTGTCCTCAAACATTGTCGAGTCAGTCAGTGACAACTGCATGCATGCTGATGAAGCCTCAATGTGCGCGTAGTGTTGCCAGCTGCCTCATCACGTGCTGGAGATGATTCAGGCCTAAAATTCTTGAAGGTTGAGTCAACTGAGACCTAAGAGCTGACTTGTTCAAAGCTGCATCACAAGTGACAGGCAATTCGAATCCTAGAATCTAGGTCTTACCATTCCCAGTCCAAACATATCCTCCTTGCTGCCTTTCGGAGGGAGAGAAGGAAGGAGGGAAGGAGGGAGAGAGGGGAGAGGGAGACAGACAGACAGACAGAGAGAGAGGGGGGGGGAGAGAGAGAGAGAGAGAGAGAGAGAGAGAGAGAGAGAGAGAGAGGAGAACCTGTATATGCATGCTATGTGGCAGACGGGTAGTCTACTTCAGTAAGTATTGTCTAGCCCACTACCATGGCTGGCAGAGTAAGTCCTCAGTCAGCAGCTGTCCTGTTAACAAAATAAAACCCTCCTGGAGTGGCACTGCTGTATTCTTGGCATTGGTGCCACACCCTTGCCCATCTTAAGCCCCATTGTCAGCAGTGTTGGTCAGTTCCTCCCTAATACTTTGTTTCTATTGAAAGCCAGTGTATTTTACAGAACAGACTATTTGCAAAGTCTTTAGAGAGTCACCCAAATCTTTGTCATCCCAAATAATTTCAAGTGGGATCATTCCCCCCCCCCCTCCAACACACACACATCACCCTCCCACCTCAGGTTCTGTTCAGGGCTGCTTGCAGAATCAGGTGCTGTACTGGCAATAAAGTCACAGGGAACGAACATTTTGACAAGGTAATGGGCCCCTGCCTTTCTCGACGTTTGCGAGGGAGTCAGAGTCCATTATAATGTCACAACTGTGCGTGCCATTGACATCACATTGAATAATTAAAAGGCAGTTTAATCGTAGCGCTCATCCACTTAGCAGCTGCTTCCAGATGCTGGGGAAGCTGCTTTCGTGGGGGAGCCATGGTGCGCAGATGAGGTGTATGTTCAAACCTGGGTCACCACTGAGACCACAGGGCTGCAGGCAGCAGGAGCCTGATGCGCCAAGCCCCATCCAGGGAAAAGAGACAATGCAGATCCTCAGGTCCACTTTGCCTTTTGAATGCAGCGCAGAAGTCAACTTTCTCTTTAACAACAACAACAAAAACATTTTTTAATGAGAGTTTGGCTTTTCTCATCACAACTCACAGGTTATGGAAGGGAACTAAAATGGTTGTTTACTGAGTGCCTGGCTTTAAATTGGGCTTCCCCGTGCTGTGGCTGTGGGGAAGAAGATGGGCTGGAGACTTGAGTTCTTGAGGGGAGAACACACACACACACACACACACACACACACACACACACACAGGAGACTTGAGTTCTAGAGAGGAGAACACAGAACAGAGAAAAAGAGAGAGAGATGCGTGTGCGGGTGCACCGTATGTTCTAAAAGGGGGTGGAGCATAGGTGTGGCTGGCTGAGTGACGTTTGGGGCCTCTTGGCTTTGGAGTCAAGTTCTGAAACACCAGCAGCTTCTCTTGCAGAACATTCCAAAGGGTTCAGGGTAAGGGGACCTGGATGTGTTAGAAGACTATAGTGGCCATGGTGCAGAGCATGAGGGGCATTGGATTAGTTGAGGGAGAGGCAGCTGGGCCAGGAAGTTTAGCCTGTGACTGAGCAGACGGATGCTGGACTCTGAATACAGCTCTGCTATGTGTTTGCGTGCAGGGTCACATTCCTGGAACCTCAGAACTGGAGGAGGTGATCCTAAGTTCCAACCTAGCCTGGGCAAACCTGTCAGACTCTGTTTCAAAAACAAACAGGGATTGTATACATAAAGGAATGACCTATCCTTCCTTCTCCCAGCTCCCTTTCCCAACCACCCCTGGCTGGACACTTCCCAAACTTTCTGCTATACAAGAGACTAGACATTGGCTGCCTCACAAAACACATCTTGGGGTAGAGGTAAGCTCGGGATTGAAGAAAGCCAGGAAGGCTTCTTCTAGAAGAGGCCACTCTGAGGCAAGGCAGAAAAAGCACGAGGCAGATGGTATGTATGCAGAGCCTGAGGGGAGGGCCTCTGAGAGGAAGTGACATACCTGGAAATTATGGGAGTCTGGCAGGAGTGGAGTCATGTGATTCAGAGAGGTCAAGAAATGCACTGCAGGTCACCCAGCAGACAGTTCCTTGTGTTTAATTCTCTATCCCCTATGGAAAACTGACAGCATCCAGGAACAGACCCCATAGGACAGGCTGTCCCATTCTTAGTTGGACTGATGCTCAACACTGACGTCTGAGCAGGGAGCTCTTATCCCCCCCCCCCACCGCCCAAAATGGCTCTTGCCAGCAGTTACTTTTTCCCAGCAGACTCAGACCTCTAGCCCAAGCTGGTCCCGTTGCCTGAGAGCCACCTTTCTACTCTGCTTGCAACGTTCTGATTGGAGATACCCAGCCATCCCAAAAAGAAAAGCCACAGAGTTTTTAGGTAGAAACACTGGGGCCTAAGCCGCCATCTCCTGACCCCTGGTCTGGTATGTGCTTGGAAACAGACATCAAAGAGAATGGGTGGGAGCAGAGAAGAAGGCCAAGTCAAATGGAACCAAGGAACTTCCCTTTTATGGCTCTCTTTCCGTGTTCTCCTGGCTGTGTAACTCGGCCAAATCGCTTCACCTCTCTGCATGGCATGGGCTTCCTTATCTATAAAATGTGCAGAGACGTGCGTGCTTGCTTCGTACAGTTATTGGGAGGAGCCAGCAAAGCCACAGTGCTGAGCATAGATCAAGTGCTCTCAGTTCGTAGCCTGGCATTTGTCTCCGGGGATTGGCAAGAGCTGTCATAGAAGCACCTTCTATGTATGCACCAGGCACCACTCTGCCTCCATCGGTTGATTCCGCTCATATTACCACCTTCGGTTGGTGCAATAACAGTACAAGAATAGATTTTATAGGAAGCAGAAAGAAGGCCCAGAGTGGTTGACACCCTTACTAGAGAGTCACCAGTCCCCATCCTCTGCCCCATGGAGATGTTGAGCCAAAGAGGAAGTCTTCGAAGTACAGAAGAGGGAAAGCCAGAGCTCCACCGTAGGCAGGCTCCACATTCACAGTCTAGATCTGTGTCATAGATGTGTGGCAGCCTCCTGTGTTGGATACATTACCCTTGCTAAGACAGGACTTGACTCTGATGTAGTCCTTCACTAGACCAGAGCCTTGGCAGAGCAAGAATGAGCAGTGGTCAGGAAGCATGGGCCAGAGAGGAAAGGCTCCACACTGCACTCTCCCAGGATGTCCAAGGCAGGTTCCCTCCTCCTGAGAGGAGCATGGGGGGTCCCCACCTTGTGTGCGGATAGGACTCCAGCTCCTCCAGTCAGCTCAGCTACAGCAGCCGTCCAACTCTGCTTCAGTGGGTGGATTTTACACCAAAGATGCTCCTGAGAGAAAAGCCTTCGCTCATTCCTATTCAAAGAGCCTACATTGCAGCTGGGCCTCTGCGACCTGGCCCACCATGAGAGCCATGCGGCAGTCCTGGCTGAAGCACATTGTCCACGTGGCCCAGGGGGACAGCGGGCAGGGTGAAGAGAGCAAGTGCTTCCATTCATACTCACTGCTGTCACGTCACCTGAGTGCCACTGCACAGCCAGATGGTGGGAACATGAATAAATAAACGCCATTCCCTCAGCCTGAGCCTGGAAGCACCCCAGGAATACCAAGCAAACAACTGCCCTTCCCTCACAGAGCAGAGTTCAGCTAAGGAAGAAACTACTCCCACCCTACCCCTCACAATGGATCGTTTACATAGCAGCAGCCTTGGCTTCAAGGTCTTGCATCTTTTGGCCTCACCTGCCTATCCCAGACACAGTGTGTGTCACCCTCCTCCCTCTCAGTCAGAGGCTCTCACCACAGCCTTTTCTTCACACCCACAAGGCTCCCTCCACAGCGGTTGCCCATACGTGTTCACCCCGCTGTGACCCCGTGCTCCACCTCTGGAGCCCCTCTCCTTTTCCTCACTGCACCCCACCCATTCAGCACAGAATTAAACTTACTTGGGTGTTTATTTGGTTAGCGCCTGCCAGTCTCATGGGCTGTGCCCAGCGCTGTTTCACCTGAGTCCTGCAGAGTGTCCTTCTCACACTGGAAACACACAGATATTTTACAGGACAAAAGAACCCACTAGAAGATTCTTATTGGTCAGTTTGGAAAGAGGTTAAGGCTCAGACTCTGAGAGCCTTGAATCACCAGTTATGAGGTTTTGGCCATGGCTGTTTGAGCAACTATAGCCTATTCCCCTCTACCCTCCTCATTTCTTCTCCTTACTCCTCCTCCCCCGACTTTCTTCCCTCAGTCTTTATTCCTTTTGCCCTTTGTTTTTCCACCACCCTCCCCTCCTTTCTGTTCCCCATTTCTTCCATCTCTCTCGCTCTTTCCCCTTCCCTTCCCTCTGCCTCTCTTTCTCTCCCTCTCTCCTCTCTCATCCTGCACACTTCTTCTCCCCCTCCCCCATGCATAAAAGATAAGAAAAGAAAGGGCCACAGGACTGAGACCCTGGTCCAAGAGAGACAGTAATCTCATTGTACTTTGGAACAGGTGGGTTTTATTAATCCCGTGCCCCAGGGTTTGGCAGGTGTCCCCAGTCAGGCCTTTCAAAGCTGGCACTGGGATTCCAGAGGTTTCTGTGGCTCCGCAGAATCGGCAAGGTCTGTGACTGGCACTGACTGTTCCGAGGGATCACCTTCAGTCCCCAGCCTGACAACCTCGTCACGCACCAGCTCCCTTTCATTACTCTTGTCTCCAGACATTGCTCCAGAGAGGCCAACCTGCCAGATGCATCTCCCAGACCAAAAGTCATACTCCAGTGGCCATGAGAGGCCACCAACACTCTGCAGAGGGTCTGAGCAGGCCAGCTGGCTTCCTCTGGGCCTGTCTGGAATGAAAACATCCCCCAGCCCCCACATGGTGGAAGCCGTCTCTTCACATCCACAAGGCTGAAAGAGAAGCCACATGGTGACTTGGGTAGCTGTGTGGACATAGCACAGACATAGTGGTTCACATCCCCAGTTCAAACCCCGAACCTGCTGCTTGCAAGTTACTTGTCTGTGCCTCAGTTTCTTCATCTGCAAGTGCTAGTGGGTGATATGACCTTAGTGCAGACAGACCTTCCCAGCCAAGGGTTCTTACCAACATATTCAACTAGTGGGAAACCAAAAATACTTGGAAAAAGTGTATGTACAGGTGTTTCTTCCTTGTTGTCATTACCTAACCAATAGAATATACCAATTGCTTCCAAGCATTTACCTCGTGATATAAACTGTAAGGAACAAAGATGATTCTGTGTGCAGGAGGTTGGTTGGTGGTTACATGCAAATACTACATCATTTTATATGACAGCCTGTGTTAGTCAAGGTTCTTTAGAGTCACAGAACCTATGGAATGTCTCTCTATATTAAGGAAATTATTGAAATGGCTTGCTGTCTGTAGTTCAACTAACCCAACAGTGGGCAACTGTGACTGGGAAGTCCAAGCGTCTAGTAGTTGCCCAGTCTCACCAGGCTGGTGGTTTCAGCTGGTCTTCTGTTTAAACTGGAATCCCGGAGAAGTAGGTTCCAGCAGATGTGCCGGCAAAGTGAGTGCAAGCAGGTGAGGAAGAGGGAGCCTCCAGCAGAAGGTGTGGCCCAGATTAAATGTACCACCATGCCTCGACCTGGAACTTGCTCTGTCCCAGGCTGGCCTTGAACTCAGCTGGCTTGCTTCTGTCTCCTGGGATTAAAGACATGCACTACCTTGCCTGGGCCTAAGCTTTTCATGGCTACTATGTCTCTAGATTTGAATCATAGGTGTGCCCTCCATTTCTGGATTCCATTCTAGATGTACTTAAGTTGACAACCAGGAATAGCCATCACACAGTTCTAACCACTCACTGATCTTTTTGTGTCCATGGGGGTTCTACCACCTGTCCCCTGGTAATGATGAAGAAATGCCCATACTTACCTCTTAGGACTGGACTGGACCATATGAGCTGCCGTGTGTAAAGTGGTGGGACGTGGGCCTCCTGGCAGGATTGTTGAGTGAACTGGATGCATGAGCCTCCACCACTCATGGGAACTCTTGGGCAGGACACAGGCTTGCTCTCTCACCAAGTTAGCTGACTTTGTACTGGTCACCAGAGGTTTGTGGAAAAGCTTCTTGCCCACTTTCTAGAGGTTTCCTCCCATGAATCTGGAAGCTCCCTGAGGAGGGGAGCCAAGCACCTAGCACCAATATGTAGTAGCAGCTAGTAGTTTGTTAGGTAAGTAAATCACAGGAGGGTTCAAACTAACAATGCTGCGACCTGGGGGATGCGAAAGACAGAGGACCTGTTTCTTAAGGTTCCGTCTTGCTCCAGAGGGCATATGGCAATCTTAGTCAGCATTCTGGGAACACTAAGAGTACACCAAGAGTTAGTTTAGAGAATGTAATGTCAGGGACCATATCACTGAAATTAGTGACAGGGACCAGAATTCTATTTGGATCACAAATGAGTTTTTCCCCCAGTCCTTGTAAATGGTCCTTTGGTTATGTTAGTCACACTGGGATATTTATTTCTAAGTTAAATCCATTGCACAAGGATCTGAAGTCAGCTCAGGGAAGTAAAGAGTGAAATCAAAATGTTTGCGGGGAGAGGCTTAAAAGGGTTCTGAAGAGGCTGTTCCCATGGAAGAGCAATCTAGTGGCAATAAAGCCTCTTTGTAATCATGTCGGTGGCAGCAGGAGGCCAGCCTTGGGTAGACTCAGGCTCATTTGCATGCAGAAGAAGCTTAGGCCTTGCCAGGGGGAAAAGGGGTGGGGAAGTCCTCTTGGAATGGGGTAGACTGGGGATGTCCCAGAGGAAGCTGGCCCAGAGACAGCAGACAGATGGAGAGAGGCAGGCATGGCTGGAGTCTGGCTTGCTGGCTGTATAGCCTGGCGTCTCCAAGTACTAATTCTGTAAGTCATCTAAGCTGGCTAAAAGAGTAGGCAACACAGGCCTGTACTCCTTGGTCTCTTAAGGCTCATCTCAAAGTCATCTCAAAGATGGCTTCCTTTCTGAATCCCACCACATCATTTTCCTTCACTAGATGATTCGTTCTGACCTTCTGACAGGGTGGGATGCTCAGAGCAGCCTCTGCCAACTGCTCCAACCAGCTCTGCTGAGTCCATGCACCACAGCCCATTGATCTAGGCATCATCCTCATAGCCTCTCCTCTCTGTAGCTGCTCCAGGAATTGGAAATGAAGCCAGAGACAGGCAATACATACAGCCCAATGGAGGGACACTGGACTGGAGTCCAGGAGACCAAATTTTGTGTAGGTAGAGATGCACAACTGACTTTCTGTGTTCAGTAGCAGGACATATTTCCCCTTCAACTTTTATATAGAATCTCTCAAAGTCACTTGGCAAAGAATGGCTCAAAGGGGGATCTCCATCATACATTGGCCTCACTTTAAAGCTTTTTAGAAACTCAAACCAGAAACTGTGAAGTGTGCCCCAGGATCTGTCGCCCAGTAAGGCCCACAGGAGATTTATTTGCATATATAAATCAAAAGAAACAGGCCTAAAAGGAAGACTGTGCTTAGCCCAACTCCACACCTGACATTTACCAGGGGTGGGGATCATATGGCCAGGTAAAATAGCCAAGTCTTCAGGCTGTTACTCTTTCCTCTTCCCACTAAAATGTTGACGGTTGGTGTCTTTGTCTTTCTCTGCCACAAAACATAGCTGGTTGCTTTATTCACTGCTCTGCTGGAAAATCTGCCCCCACGTGTACATATCATCTTGTCCGCGATTTCTACATTTGAAGACTGGGTGGCTGGAACTGCTTTGGGTTTGTGACTTCTGAACCAAGTGTTTCCTGCCTGTGAAATGTCAGGCATTGATATCTAGACATGTATAATATATTGGTTTGTGAGATTCTCTTATAAATTACAGGTTTTATGACCCTGGCTTTGCAGACGGATGGCATGAATTGTAACAGTGCCATATATCCCTAAGAAGATAATGCCCCCAGCAACGGAGGCCCTATAGATCACCACCAAAGAGGGCATGGCATCTAGAAATGTGAAATTTTTATTTTTAAGTGTTTCTGGAGTTTTAAAACTGTCATCTCTGAGGTCCTCCCAGAAGTGACAGGTTTGGAACAAATACCATTTGTCATATAAACCACAACCCTTCAGTATCATCAAGACTAGCTGACTGAAACTGCCAAGGTGGATATGAGTGTGTCTGGAGGGAAAGGAACCCTTTCGTTCTTCTCTATTTCCTCTACACACACACACACACACACACACACACACACACACACACACTCGCACCCACATATACACACACCCACATACACACATGCACCTACACATCATACATACCCAAGTGCACACATACAAACAGGAACACATGGACACACATACACACAGCACACATAAACAGAGAGAAAAAGAAAGATGAAAAAAACCAGACAGACAGACAGACAGACACACACACACAAAGCCCAAAGAGACAGAGATAGACCAAGAGAATAGATACAAAGATATACACATAATTACATAGAGACACATATACATACCAAACACACACAGACATGAAAAGACACAGAGATGCACACATGTACACACACATGCACACACTCATGCTTACATGTACACCACACACACACACACACACACACACACACACACACACACTACTGCTTCAGCTCTTAGTGTCTAAGGAGAGTTTGAGCAGTAGCAGCTTGCTAGAACACCACTGTTTAGATAGTGTGTCAAAGCCACTGCACTCTATCAGTGAACAGAACATCCCTTAAGGCCAGATGATCTTGGGTTCAAATTTCTGATTCTACCACTTAGTAGGTGATCCACTTCAGGAAAGTTACTGAATATCCTGGGCAAACAGAAAGCATAGTATGTCTTGGTCGTCAGTCATCTCTTTACCTAGACACTAGGCTACCCTTCCCCTTGTTCATGGCTCCAACCACTGTGACCTCCATCTGGCTTCTCAGACACACAAAGCAGCCAGTCAGCCTCTTCCTCCTACTTAGGATTCCCCACACTTCCCATTTTTTCAGCCAGGAATCCATTCCTTGTTTTCACTTGTGAGCTCCCTCCTTCGCTCCCTGCAGATCTCTCCTCTGACTGTGCTTGCCCTGAAACCATCCTGCCTGGAGAGTGCTCTTCCCCAGCCCTACCTCATGCTAGTTTTCTACCCAGCAACCATCATTCCTCCCTCAGTGCCCATGTTCCCCCTCAGGATGCATTCTTCAGGGAGGTGCAAGTGCCTGCCTGGGGTGTTCAATACTGTGTCCTCAGAACCACGGACAGCCCCAGATACCTCTGTAAACTGCTCCTGAGGGAACGGATGCTCTGGCTGAGTGAAAGGAAAGTACTTAGGGTATTCTGGTGGAGAGGATTGACTGAGATAAAGTATACAAGACACTTAGGATAGCTCTTGCCAAGTGGACTCACAGGCACTTACATTTAATGAACACGTAGTAAGTGCCAGACGTGGATTAAGCACTTCGCCCTTATTAATTCACTCGATCTTCCAAACAATCTTCCGACAACAGAGATGCTGTTGTTATAGTATCCACTTAAGCAAAGAAACAAAGAGACAGCCACTCAACTAGTAACCACTAAAGCCATCATGAAAGCTGTACACCTAGCCTTAGCCCTCTATCTCGTCCTGAGGCATGAGCTGCAGAGGCAGCTGTGGCTGGCATTAGTTTTGATATGCTGCCTCAGTCGGGAGATGGTGACTGTCCCATCATCTAGTCTCTGGGACACAGCCTAGAGCATCAGAGGACATGGGCAGGAGCTTGTGTTCTGTGTTCTTACCCTACTCCTGAGACTCGCTTGCTGTGTGATCATGGTACAGTGACCTCCCCTCTCTGAGCCACAGCCTTTTCATCTGTGTAATGAAAGTGGGAATTTTCAGCCCTTATCCTGTGGTCACAGAAGTCCTCAGGGTATGTTTGGATGGGCTTCTGTGGAAAGAGTACTGTTGGAATGAGAGACTGAAGGGAGAGGTGTTCAACTCCAACTCCCTCAGGTGTGGCAAGATGGCTTCTGAGCAAAGGCCACAAAGTTCTCCACTGCAAGGAGCAGGTGGCTGAGCCCATGCAGAGTACGCACCTGCTGAAAGCAGCCAGCACCTGGCTACTGTCATCACGGTGAGCATCTCGGTGCTCACAAAGGCAGCCCGCTTTGCCAGATGTCTCTCAGTAAGCCAGGAGCCTGAATTTCTTTTTCAGCCTGGAATCTAGAGCCTTGTGAATGAATTTTTCATGCAAGTTCCCTCCGTGGTTTTCCTAGAGCACTCAGGGAGGATATGACCATGGGAAACATACCTGTAGGCTGAATTGGGCCAAGACCACCATCTCTGCATCCAAAGCACTGTGTGGAGACGTGCCTCTCAGGAGAGTCCTGGAGATGAGCCTGAGTTGGTCCATCTATGCCACCTGCAAAGCTTGAGTGATGAGCGCCACTCCTTTCCCGTCCCAAGGTCACAAAGGATGTTCAGGGACAGTGGCTGGGGGACTTGCTTACGTTTTTGTCTCTTTGGTTCTGTGCTAGGAATCGAACTTGGGCTGTACACCTGCTAGGCAAGCACTTCATCACTGAGCTTTGTCACAGCGCAGGGCATCTTTATTTTCTCACATTAGTTTATTGGTTTATTATCGTATAAAGAGTACTTAAACATGGGTGGTGTAAAGACATGTAGAGTAGAAAATACACAGAAAGAAAGACCCAGCCTCCTTGCTAGAAATGAAACAGCAGCTCCCCGGGTCCCTCTAGAATACGCCTGTCTTCCTTCGCATGCTCAGCTCATATCTGCACATTTTATTTCGTAGTTTCATTTAATGTGTGTTGGACATATTTCTATATCACCTCAGACAAATCCATCTCTTCATCTTTTACTGCCCCATAACAAGCCATTTTTATGGATTTACTGCCATTTATTTTATCAATCCCCATGACCAGACTCTTTGGGAATATCCAGGTTTTTATTCTATGGCTAATGCTGCGAAGAGGAGCCCTGTCTGTTTGGCAGTTTTGTTTGCCTCTGTGTAGCTTAGGGAATAGTATGTGCTTGTTGGGTGAGGCACTGCGCACTTGTAATCCCGGAATTTAGAAGGAAGAGGCAAGAGCATCAGGAGTTCCAGGTTCTCTGTGGTTACACAGTGAATTTGAGGCCAGCCTGGGCTACATGAGGTCTTGTCTCAAAAAACAAGTAGCTGCACTGAGGAGGGGGCTCAGCGCCAAGACCGATATCCCGAGTTCAGTCCTAGGGACCCACATGTTGAAGAAGAGGATATTAAATCTCCACGTTGTTCTCTGAGCTCCACTCACACCGTGTGACACAAGCGTACACCACACACACACTCACATGAGTAAGAACCAAAATAAAATCATTTTTAAAATGAAGAAAAGAGATAGCATCTGCATTTTTAAAAAAAACATGGTCACTAAAGTCCATGGATGTGTGAAAAGTGATAGTGAACCTAAAATACCTTTTTCCTAGTGTGAGTTAAATATCACTGGACAGGAATCCGAGGGAGCCGAATCCTAATAGAACCTGAAACTGTGAGTGAGGTGTACTTGTGTCCTTGGTGCTGCTCTTTACAGCACCCCTGCAGTCTTTCTCCATACCTAAAATAATTTCCAAATTAAAAGTCTTAACCAATTATTCTAATAAAGCAGCCAGAAAATCAAATTTGGGGTTAACATGGTTTACTTGAAATCCTATATTATTAATTACAGTATAGTTGATCCTACTATTTAAAGTCTTTTCTGCTGTAGGTTTTTTTCTTTTTAAATTATAGGGCTGGGGGAAGGCCCAGTAGCTAACAGAGCTCGCTGTTCTTGAAGAGAACCTAAGTTCTGTTCTCAGCACATACGCTGTCGCTCGTGCATTCGTAACTGCTGAGACGCCAGCTGTAGGGAGTTTGATGTCCTTGGCCAACCTCTGTGAGTACTGTATACACACACGCATGCACGCACACATGTGCGTGCACAATCTTTAGAAATGACAGACTATAATACAGACTCAGGGGATAAAATGGTATAATGATTTAAGTGTGAGAATTACTTGCTACCTCTGTCCACCACCTCTAGCTCTCAGTAATCCTCCTGCCTCAGCCTTCCAAGTGCTGGAAATCCAGGAGACCATCACCAGAGCAGACCCTGTTTATGCATTTTGAACCAGTCTGAGGTCTTCCACCAGCCCACTGACAAAGCTCTTTCTTTCAGGTTTCGTTACCCGGGGGCTCCATATTCAGCACAAATACTTCTTTTTTCAAAGTTATGTCTAGTTAATTAAAGTAATCTAGTTTATTGTGCAAAATGTAGATAATCTATTAGCAAAAGAGAAGGATGTTAAGTCACCTGTAACCCCATATCCATATCCATATCCTTTGCCCGGTGGCTGTGCATGCTGGCACATGTCTGGGAATGCCTCGGGGAGGGCTGAACCAATGACCCTGCGGTTTTGTATGCTTACCTGACTCCTATTCTTCTCACTCATTGTTCTGGAGAGACTTGTCCTTCTGTCTTGAACACTTTTTGTAAAACCTGGAAGTTGAAGATAACTCAAATGAATGTTATCTGTCATGCTGTGAAGTGGGGTGGAGGATGGTTAGGGAAGGCTTTCTGGAGGAGGTGGTGCTGGAGCAAAGACCCTGATGGCTGACTGGAAGTCATTTAGATAGAGATGGGAAATCAAGGTGCAGGAAAAGGGGGTAGCCTAAGCGAAGCCTTGGAGGCCAGGTTACACCTGGGTTGACAAAGCCTGTGTTAGGTTTGATGGAACAAGGATTTGGAATAGGGAGGAAGAGAGCGCTTAGATGAATCTAAGGGACGTAGGGATTGGCTGGAAAATAGAGGGAACAGATGGAAGGCTTCAATCCCTGAGGGAAAGGGGGATGGCTCAGTCATGGCTGAGCATTGCATTTTGGGAGGTAACAGTTGTGGGCAGGGATGGGAGGGTCAGCAGAAGACCAATTTCCCCTGACCTGACCTTTTTAGCCAGACCCCCTAAAACTCCTGCCCAGCTCTCCCTGTCAACCCAGAGCTACTCATTTCTGGAATGGTCATCTGAGTCTTTTTGGCAGTTGTGAGGGCCTCAGCTGGTGGATGTGGCCTCTGAGTCCCAGAGCTCCGGGTAACAGGACCATTAACAATTTGGTGGAAAAACTTGTATTTGAAAAATCTGCATCTGCTTTCTGTGGCCCGTTTAAAGAGAAAAAAAAATCATCAAACAAGATCCTGGGAACCCACATAATATCAGAAACCAGCAGATGGTGTCATTGTGCAGACCACAGGTAGGGTGGTGGGGGCTTCCTCATCTAATTATCCCAGTTCAGTGGCCTCAGCATCTCCTTGGAGACCAGCTACCTTCCACCTGTACATTTGGAGAAGCCAAGGTGCTCAGAAGAAACAAGATGGTCCGTGTGTTTTTCAAATATCAGACCAACACATTCACATGAAAACCAGAGTGTCCAGGGTCAGGTGGTCATCAGAGTCTCTTCCAACCTAAGCCTATCCCTGAGAGCCCTGGTCCCCCAAAGTTGTCATATCTGCAACCCAAGCCAATCAATGCTCCTCAGGCCAGGACCTCTGTTTCCTTCTGTAACCAGTTACGTTCATACGTGCAAGAAATGCAAGAAAATCCCTCAACTTCAGTGCTCATAAATGGAATGGCTTCCATGCAGCAATAAGAATGTTGACTTGGTGGTGCTTATTCTATTCTTCTTGTTCCACTCAGGGCTAGTTCAGAAAACTCCCCAAAATGAAAACAAGGAGGGACAGTGTGTGTGTGTGTGTGTGTGTGTGTGTGTGTGTGTGTGTGTGTGTGTGTGTGTATGTGTGTGTGTTTACATATGTGCACATGATTTGTGTTTGTGGTCTCTTGTGACTGAGACCTAGCTAGAGACATAGTCAACAATGCACTCGTACTCTCGAATTCTCAGTCACAGTGGCTAGGAGGCTGGACTGCAGATCCTAGGTGTCTGAGAACGCCCAGCTCTGCCTGTGAACTCCAGCATTCCCTCCTGTGAGATGAGTAATATTACAAGTTTGTATGCTTTCTCTAAAACTTGGCTTTTCAACTGGAAGGCGGCTGTGTGGCCCTATCTATCTCTGTGGGTATGAACACTTGCCGAGATGGTGCCTAGCAGACAGACACTTAACCTGAATGCAGTTGATGGTTGCTGTCACCTCTGGTGTGGCTTAGCATAAGAGAGCACGTTTCACCTTGAGGGATCTGGATATGTCTGGAGTCACCCAAAAGGACAAATCAGAGCTGATACAAGAGGCCAAAAAAGAACTCTCTGGAAATCAAAGGGCTGAGAGAGCACTGGAAATCCAGTCTGCGAGAGCACTGTAGGGGTGGAGAGAGAAGTAGGCATGGCCCAACCTGTGGTCAAGCTCCTCAGGGCCAGGCCCGAGAAGGTGAATGCTAAGACTGTAGGTAGGAGGTTGAGAAAGAAGTGCAGAAGGGGGAGATAAGGTCAGGCAGTCCCCGCAGCCAAGACCTGGAATGAGGGGTTATCTTCAAGCAGTGCTGCATGCACTATGGGGGTTTCTGCAACATTTCCGTGTTCAGCAGACATCTTTCCTGTGGCTTTGAGGACAGTGAAGGCCCTTGGTCCACTTATTAACCTTGACCATGGTGACCAAACAAAAGCAGACTTTTCATTGCTCTTTCAAAACATCACTCTTATTTATTGTGTGTGCATGCATGGGGAGCCCAGAGGAACCAGTTTTCCTTTTGCCTTGTGGGTTCCAGGGATCGTAATCAGATTGTCAGGTTTCACAGTGAGTACTTTTACTCACTAAGCTTTCTCACTGCACCCCCTTGCATGGCTCTTTCTGGCAGGGAGGTCTTGGTCAGAAAGCCTGGGACTTTGCACACGCTGGGACTGCAGAAATCCAGCAGGAGACACAAGAGTTGTGTCAGGTCCTTGTAGACCAATTTGTCCTAGAACAGAGCCAGCTATCACAGAGGCTGTCTGTGATGGGCTGGCTGTATTATGCATGACATTCATTTGTTGATTTGCATTTTCTTCATCTCTTAAAAAATGAAAGGCAAGAGCAAATAAACGATGAAGGAAGAGAAACGAAACCGCCTAATAAATGACTAGGCAGCGGGGATGAGAGCAGAAGAGCAGTGCAGTTCCGTTCAAAAGACACAACAGCCTGAGGGTGAGGGAGGCCCAGGCTTTGTGGCTTTTCCTTTTCCTGGGGAGAAGGTGCAGAAGGGAACAGCCAAGCCTGAGCTCTTCACACACTTTATGTGAACCTAGCCAGGTTCACGCTCGATCTCTCCAAGCCTCAGTCAGATTCCCCGTTTGAACAGTAGGTATCCTGGTTTGCTTTCTGTTGCTAGGATAAACCACAGGCTACACTCCATCCCTGACAGAAGCCAAAGCAGGAACTGAAGCAGACCACAGAGGAATACTGCGTACTGGCTCTCTCCCAGGCTCATGTTCTGCTACCGTTCTTATACAACCCAGGCCTACTGCCTAGGGATGGCATCGCCCACAGTGGGCTGGATCCTCCTACATCAATTAGTAGTCAAGAAGTATGCCCCTGCTGACAGGTCTACAGGGCACTCTAATGGAGGCAGCTCTTCAGCTGAGGTTCCCATTTGCCAGTTGTTTTAAGTTGACAACCAAGATCAGCCACCTCAATGTGGCATCATGGTACCTGGCTTGCTTGCCTAAAAGTATTCGTGGGAGGTAGGTCTTAGTCACGTAGATTAGAAAACTGAAGCTCAACCAAAAGCAATACTTCAGGGATCAATAAAGGGACTTGCTTTTAGCATAATTCAGTGACTTACTGAAATCAGACAACCTTGTACCCCTTAGAGACAACCTGGGGTGAAAGGTGCAGTAGTTATGCTTAGAGGTCTGAGATAGAACCCCAAACCTGTCACCCATGAACTTTTCGGTCTTAAGTATGTCATTGTCTCCTCTGGGCCACAGTTTCCCATAGGTCAGATGGAGACAACAGTCCTCGAACTATACATCAGTCAAGGAACTAACTAAATAGGCAAGCAGCTGGTTCCCAGCACATAATAATTAGCAGTGGTTTCAGTCGCTTTCCTGCCCCAACTTCTAAATATAAACATGTACCCCAATTCCTTGGCAAACCAGAACCTGCTTCATTGAATTACAGAGACTAATGACAATAAAGTTGTTTGGAAGTTATTTTTATGAGCTGCAAGAAAATTTAGAAACATTTACCCTGCGAGCTGTCCTTGTCTTTCTCTCACATAGTCGAGGCATTTTTAATTTACTACAAATACTGTCAACCCTTCCTCAAAATATACCCCACAGCGAATCTGCGATGATCAGCAGCACTTGAAGGTATTAACAGATCAACATACTCACAGCAGTAAAGCAAACACCCAAACACATGGGCGTGTGTGACCACTGGGCGTACATAGTCATCAGCATCAATTCTTCTAACCACACAGCTTGAAACTTGGGTGCTTGCAATGTTTGCCTTACACCAAGATTGTTCAAAACTTGTTTAGTGGATCCGGGCTGCAGGGTGGGACATAAAGAGATCCTTGAGCTCAGTAGGACTAGTGTTCTCTTCTCGCTTGAACAAGAGCATGTGTGTGTGTGTGTGTGTGTGTGTGTGTGTGTGTGTGTGTGTGTGTAGATGTGTACATGGGTACACTTGCCCATGAGCACACATATGGAGATCAGAGTCAATGATGGGGCTTTCCCTCTCTTGCCCTCCACCTTACTTTATGAGACAGGGCCTCTGACTAAGCCTGGAGTTTGCCATGTTGACTGAACTGTCTGGCAGTGAGCACTCTACCTATTTTCTGACCCCCCCTCTTCCCCAATAATCTTACCGGTTGACACCTCAAGAAGTGCCAACCTGTGGCTCATCAGTCATGTTCTGAGAGGTTGGGGAGGGGCCTCAGCTCCTTCTTCAGCCTGTTGGGCACAGAGAGTTATTTCACAACTTGTATATAATATTACACGGGGCCATCAGAGAAAAGCCATAGTCTTTAAAGCACTGCATATTTTCCTCATTGCTAGGACCTGTTCATGTGACCATTCTTGCCACAGTGACCTCCTGATACACCTTGAACAGGCACTTGCTATTCAGGTATACTTCTACCCCAGGGCTTCGGCACTCGATTGTTGCACTGCGGTCTGAATATAGAGGTACAAGTTGGGTCTCCTCTTCTCAGGGAAGCCACCCTTGACCATTCTGTTTTAGCTGCAAACCAAACCCCTTCCTCTCCAGCATTTCAGTTCTATTCACCTATCTCCACTGTTCCTTTTTTTTTTAAAAGACTTCTATTAACTCAATGAGCATATGATTTTCTTACTGAGTTTACTGTGTTCTGCTCATCCCCAGCTGCATGTGCATTACTGTCATGATTTCATCTCCCTGAAGCTTGGAAACCTTTGCCTCTTCATCCACAAACATATTCCAAATGTTACACCTAAGAATGTGGCTCAGTTGGTAGAGTACTTAGCTAGCATGCACAAAGTCATGGGTTCTATCCTCAGCACTGCACAAACTGGTGTGGTGGCTCATTCCTATAATCACAGCATTGGGGAGGTAAAGCAGGAGGATCAAAAGTTCAAGATCATCAATGGGTGTATAGGAAGTCCAAGACCTTTTAAGATTAGAGACCCTGTCTAAAATTATCTAAAGTACTCCCCATACAGGATAGATGCCTATTTGTAGGATGGATGGATGGGCAGGTAGGTGGATGGGTGGATGGATGGATGGATGGATGGACAGATGGATGTGTGGATGTGTGGATGAATAGATGTAGGATGGATAAGTGGATGGATGCATGGATACATGGCTAGATAAATGGACAGATAGACAGGTAGATAAATGAATAGGCAAATACATGGGCCATGAAATTGAAACATGATTGACATTTCTCTTTGGAAATAATTGGCCTCCATCTACTTAAACTCCACAGGTACCTGCTCATAACTGAGCAGGCTCATTCCTGCTGCTCCAGGTGGCTACATAGGTCACTGTGGCCTCTGGGGAGCTATAAGACACAAATGAGTTATTTTCATGGTCTTGGTTTTCTGGAAGGCACCCTGTTCTTTATTTACTTAGTTTCTGCTTCCTAGAAATATTCTTTACAAATAAACTTATAAAAGAGAGAAGAGGAGAGGTAGGAGCTGGACACAAAATCCTCTGTCTCTGACCATTATGTCTGGCACACACATGAATACACACAAGCATACAGACACACACACACACACACACACACACACACACACACACACCTGCGAAATAAAATTTCTCTCATGTGAGATGTAACCTACCCCCATGTGAGATCTAATATCTCGTAGTGAAACGTTACAAAAGGATTTTTTTAAAGTTCACATTTGAAGCTGTTTGACTACAAATGTTTCAGCCCCTCCCATTGTCTGTGATTTCCCCAACTACTATTCACTAGCATTCCTGCAGAGCAGAGGGACTCCAGCTTGTTCCTTCTTTGTATTGTGATGAAATTTTAATAATAAAAGTACTCCACAGAAGAGCTAATGAAGTTGGTATGACATGAAACTGACATTTTTATAGACATGCAAATAAACATTCATCCTATTTCTGTCTTTTCCTTTTTGTACTTTGGGGCCAATATGTTTTCGGGTCTCATTTTTTATGTATGTATATATGTATGCATGCAGACAGTTGTAGGTTATTGAAAACCTTCTTGGTCCCATAGCCTGGATTGGTAGTGGCTGGTAGATAAACTGCTATGCTGGGAGATATTTAGGAAATCAGAAAGGCTGGGTCCTGCCAGAAGCTCACTGTTGAGGCCTTTAACAAATCTCTGATTATCTGGGTCTGAACCGCCCTATTGCTAAGACAAGGATTATGGCTCTGCACCCAGGTGCTGGGAGGAATCCTGTTAAAAACACCCCTTGTTTCCTTCCACACCAGAGGGAGCCCAGCATGCTCTGCGTGGCTCACGGACTTGACACAGAGCGGCGTTTTTCCAGCAGCTCCCCAGTCTGTTCTGCTCATTGGTTGCCTGGATTTGACTAAGTCTGGCCAGTACTTTGACCCTCACGTTAAATATGTGAAGGGATGGCAAGAGAGCCTACTATGTGCAAGGTGCTCTTTCTTTCTTTCTTTCTTTTTTCGGAGCTGGGGACCGAACCCAGGGCCTTGTACTTGCTAGGCAAGCGCTCTACCACTGAGCTAAATCTCCAACCCCTGTGCAAGGTGTTCTTAGCACATCATGCTAGTCACTTCACAGATAGATGCTTGTGTGCCCAAGCATCTTTCTTCACCTTCTCTTACTAGAGCACCTCCCTCTGCTCTGTCCTCATCCATCCTGTTCACTCCCTCAGTCTGCCTCCTCATCTTACCCGTCAGCCAGTTGACCCAGTCCACCTTCAGTGAGGACTTTCTCTCCACCTATGTGACTGCTGTGCCCTCTTGCATGAATGGCACATCTCCAAACCTGCCTTCCTGAATCCAGGGGTTTCCTCCCCAGTCCAGCCTTTCTAGGGCACCGGAGTGCTTTCCATTATTAATTTTGCCTGGCTTGGCTCTGCTTTGTTTGAAACAGTCTTCTGTAACCCAAGCTTACCTCAAATAGCTATGTAGCTAAGGGTGGCCTTATAGCCGAGGCTGGCCTTGAACTTGTGGTCCTTCTGCCTTCACCTCCCGAGTGCCTAGATTGCAAGAATGCTACAACACTAGGCACAGCCGGAGCATTTTTTAAAGTGTGAAATCAGATCAGTTTGTACCCCACCCCAGCCCCTGCACTCATGCCAAGATGTATCTTTTCCCAGCTTCCTAATAGACTTGCATGACCCAGTGTCCGTCTTGGCTGCACAGCTCCTGCTGCCTCAGCTCCTCCCAGTTTCTTTGCAGCCTTGCCCGTATCACCAGCACTCTCCTACTTCTCACACACAATAGTCTTCAGCTTTGGCTCCCAGCTCCACAGCCACCTCCTCGGGGAGCGTTCTAGATCTTTCCCTAAGGTATTCCTGTCCTGCCAGTCTTAAGACTCAATTCTGTGCTTCCTGCAGAGCAACCTACCTGTTTAGTTGCAGGCATGTTTTGTTTCATTAGGAGGGAGGTGTTGTCTCTGCAGCCTGTCGCTGCAGGAGGGCAGGCTGTTATTGTGAGCCCACCCTGATTAGGGCCTGGGGCTCATGGCAGGTTTGTCAGCAGTTGTTGAAGGACAGCTCCGTATTGGTTCAGTTTGGAAGCAGATATTCTTCTGATGATGAGCTGAAGTCCTGGTCCCTTTAGGATCTTGGTGGTCTCCTCTGGACTCCTGTCTCTCCCGCTATATTATGAGCCTCTCAAACACAGACGGCATGTGTGCTGGCGTCTAGTCTCCTGAAACCTTTGACAGATCAATAGAACTACTAAAGACAGAGCAGGAATCCAAACAGGGTCTGGCTGAGAAGCCTCATGATGCCGGTGGCTGGATCAGATGGGTGGAATTACGAACTATGTTACTATAATTATTACATTATTGTCACCATAGAATAAACTACATTAATGCCCCACTCTCATGGTACACATGATGTATTTGTCATGTGACTGAGGCCCAGAGCGTTTCAAGGAGGGTCTTAAGATCACATAGTAATGGAGTCAAGATCGGAACTCAGTCAATCCCTGTCTTGTTCACTTTCTGCTCTTCAGGCATCACCTTGCTTCTTCCCAACCCCACGTTCTTACAGGAGCCAAGAGCTGAGGCGGTGAGGGAGCCAGGCTGAGCGGGAGCCAGGGTGAGCGGCAGGATTCTGAAGGTGGTTATTGATTCTGAAAGTCATGTGCAGGAAGCAAAGGGTCTCATAATGCAAGAGCCATCATGGAGCAGAAAGTGTCACGGGGTAGGGAAGTGTGGCTAGAACAAACCACTCTTTGGAAATGAGAGTCACTGACTTCTTGTATGCCATTGGGGAACATAGATTTTCCTGACGAAGCAGATGAGTCCTTGCTTCTTCTCTGTGTGTTTGCATGTGTGTGGGAGCTCACTCTTAAACCCTTTAGCGAAATGTCTTCCAAGGAAAACAGACAAAAATAAAAAAAATCACATTTAAAGGCTGTGGTGCCAGGCACTGGGCTAAGCACTTTATGTGCTTATTCGTGTAAACAATGGTCTCATTACCTTGACTGAAAAAGACCTCCCAATGTGTAAATCACGACACATGGGGCTTCCTGAGAGGCTCCATTTTCATTCTGGTTGACCACATAGGTTTCTCAAGTCAGTACTGGATACCTAGCTTACCTTTCCAGTGTATATTATAGACAGTACACAGCTGCCTTCACATAGAGTACAAAGCCAACATCATGGTTTCTCATTCCTAATGAGGACAGGACCCCAAGCATCTGCTCCTGTGCAAGCATCTACCCCAAGGGAATCACTGGTACCTGCGCACCGTCCCAGGTCACCCCTGCAGGACAGATGGCACGGAGAACACAAAGACAGCTTGGCAGACTCAGCACCATGTTTAGCCCAGCACCATTCCCATTTTATGAACTTGTAGAGGTAGGTTGGTGTGACGGGTTCCCGGGAGATCGTTCCATCCATCCCTTTCATGTTACCCAGGAAGAAACACAGGTCACAAAGGTTGACTTTGCAGAAGCCACACATCACATCTATGGTGGAACTTCAATGAGAGTCCAGCTCTCCTGACTCTGGGTTTGGGTGGTCCTTCAGTTAGAGCCGTGGTTCTCAACTTGTGGGTCATGACTCCTTTGAGGTTGCATATGAGCTGTTTACATTCTGATTTATAACAGTAGCAAAATTACAGTTATGAAGTAGCAGTGGAATAATTTTATGGTTGGTGATTGGAGGTTACTGGAGGTTACTGCCGCATGAAAAACTGTATTAAAGTGTCACAACATTAGAGAGGTTGAGAACCATTGCATTAGAGGGTTAAAAATGATCCAGGGGCAATGTGGTGGTTGGGAAGTCGGGGAAAGGACTCTGGAGACATGAGGACTAGAGTTCAGATCCCCAGAATCTTTGTAAAAGCCAGGTGAGGGGTGCATGTCTTTAACATCAGCATTAGGGAGAGGAGAAATACAGACCGGCAGATCCATGAAGCTCACTGACCGGCCAGCCTAGTCAACTGTTAAAGAGAATTTGCCTTCAAAAAATAAGACAGAACAATAGAGAAAGATGCCCTCTGACTACAATGTGTAGATGAGAACACACATGCATACACACTCATACACATATACACAAACACACACACACACATGTATACATACATACATACATACGCACACTAATGAACATACACACACTCATACACATATACACAAACACACACATATATATACACACTCATGAACACACACACTCATGCACACACACACTCATGAATATACACAAACACACACACATATATACATATACATACAATGAACATACACACTCATGCGCACACACTCATACACATACACATACATACAAACACATACATATACACACTCATGCACACACATGCTCATACACATACACACAAAAGCACACATACATTCATACATAAACACACTAATGAACATATACACAAACACACACACATACATAATACATACATAAACACACTAATGAACATACACACTAATACACACACCCTCATACACATACACAAAACACATACATACATACATAAACACACTAATGAACATACACACACTCATACACATATACACAAACACACACATACATATACCCACACTCATAAACATACACGCACACATTCATGCACACACACTCATACACATACACACAAACACATACATACACTCATGCACATGCACAATCATGCACATACAAACACGCATACATACACACACACATACACATACACACACAAATTATAAAAAAGAAAAAATCTCTGGGGATTAAGAACAGGTAGATAGAATTTTTAATGCCTTTCTCTCTTCTTTTACTTGTTTGAAATTTCCCATGCTAAAAAGTTTCTTTTTAAGTGGAAAAATGGCCCTGGAAGAGTGTTTGATTATAGCAGCAGTGGGTCCTGTTTTTATATTCACCTCCTCAAAGGAGATGTGTTTAATTCTTCCCAGAGGAATCTTTCCTGTACATTGAATCCCTCCATGTGGCCATAGCCTGTCCCACACATAATTACTAATGATGGGACAGGGCTAGGGCTTTTCCCTTCTCTTTTGTCTACCAGCCAGCACAGCACATAAGACATCCCTTCTTTGAAGCTGTAAGCCTCCTTAGAAGCCAACCTCAAGCTTTTACATTTTAGTCTCCCCAGCTTCTGCCCACAGTGTACTCTCAAGGTCAAGGTGTCCCCAACTTGTCCATTACCAAACACTGCAGTGCTGTTATTTACTAAATATTTTTCTTTGAACTGACTCATTTCATTTACTTCAGTATGTTTTCAGAGGGAACTATATGTCATTACTGGGGATGGAAATTAGGCACAGAATCCAGGGAACTGGGATTTAGTGTCCTCGTTATGCTTATCCTAACAGTCATTACGAAACGAGTAGAAGAAAAGTGTTCATGAACAGGGAACTGAAAAATCTCAATTTAACCAGGCTTTGGGAAACACTGTCACTGGCTGATGTTCTCCTGGGAATAGCCTTGTTTTCTATCTCTCCCCAGAATGTATGTGTGTGTGTGTGTGTGTCTGTGTGTGTCTGTGTGTGTGTGTGTGTGTACGCACACGCACACAATGCATGTGCACCTGTGTGTTCTCGGTGAGAGGACATGTCCACTTGGTCCGTATACCTGATATGTCATGTCCTTCTGCTCTGCCCTGTACTCCGGAACCCTGACTTGTATGAGGCAGGAAGGAGTAGGTGGCATGCAGATGAGGCAGTCAGTCGGTGGAAGTGCATCTGTCAGTGCAGCTCTCTTGTTCACCTTCCTTGCACCACGATGCTCAGGAACTGAGCAAATGGCCCTGGCTGGAAAGACCATTAGCCATGACAGCGGTAGGAAGGGGACTGGAAAGGGCTAGGTCTCAGCTAGAAAATAGATGTGTGAATAGATGTATGGAGGAGATTATGTGCTAAGGTGTGGTTTGTAAATTGGGAGCTCCCATACAACACAGGAAAAAACAGAAGAGCTGTGTGGGAATGGCCCTGGCTTCCCAGCTACACAGACTGGGTTAAAGTCCAACTTAAGTCATCTTGAGACAGAATTTATATCCAATGAGCCTCATTTTTAAAATCTGTGAAATGAGGGTAATAGCACCCTTTGTCCAGGGTTACAGTCATGATGAGCTAAGGAAAAATCAAGCACAATACTGGGCTGTAAAAAAAAAAAGGAGTTGTAGTTTCCTTGAACTCATGAAAGACTTCCTGATTCATTGAAGAAAGAATAAACTCTAGCATGTACAAGTTCAGGGTTAATGTGGATAGTATTTGTTACTGAAATCCAATATTTTGAGACTGGGTTTTCCATTTGTGTGTGGCAACTATCCAGGGCTATATTGATTCCAAAGGATCACTCTGTGATTGCCCAATTCATCACAGTGTTCCAGGGCACTGCCTTACAATTGCCAGAGGTGTCACGTGATTTGACAGTCTTCCCCCGCCACCCCCCAGCTCAGTTGCAAAGTCCAGGAGAACAGGAGCACATGTTCCTCAGACGATGCTCCCAGTGTGGACACAACCCACGAGCATAGTGGATTCATAGAGTAGGTGTCCTGGGTCACAGGGAGTGAATTTAAATCCAAGGATTATTAGGGTCTTCAGGAATCCCCGATAATGCACCCCTGTCTTCTACTAAGGCTGGGGTCCACTAGAAAAATATTAAAAACAAAGTGCAAAGCCATACTGTTGACTTGATGATTGGTGAAGTCTAAAGGAGGGATGGGATATGTCTGTGGGAAATGACCTCCCCCACCACCTAATTCTGATCTCTACAGACCCACTTCACAATGGTGGACAGCAGACTGCCACAGCGCCCCCTTATGGTGAGAGAGCAGGAGTTGGGGGGAAAAATGCTGACTCTTGCATGAAAGAAACTCGCACTGTGGGAAGGGACCCAGGGAGGAAAAGTTGCCTTTCCTTAATTAGGTTTCTATCCTATATTTTCTTCTGTCCAAGAACTGATATGCTGCAAAGCGTATTAATTAGGCACCCGATAACCAGTTAACCCACTCATCAAGCAAGCATAATCCTTGAGAGACAGTGGGCTTGAAGCAGGAGGAATCTGGGTGAAGACCTCCATTTAAATACAGCTCTGCTGCCAGCTAACCATGCAAGCTTTAACCCTTAACTACCTGTACTTCGTGTCCCGGGCTAAATCAAGAGGTCTGTGCTCTCCACCTTACAGCGTTGTCTTGGTAGTCAGTGAGATCGCACATACACTGCTGCCTTGTGACCAGTGCGGGGGTAGCCCTTCAGAATGTTAGAGTTACCCGAAGAGCTAAGAAAACAGATGCTGCTGTGCCCATAACCCGCTTTTGATGCTTTTCTTAGGAGAGCTAACCATAAAATGAACAGAGAGCAGGCTTAGGAGGACATCTTGACCAAGGGAGGAGCAAGATAAAGATTCAGTATGGGGTGAGAGATACCCTACTCTTGCTCTTGGCTATTTCTATTCTGGTTCCTGCCAACCTCTGGTCACCTCTTACAGCCCTGCAAGCAGTCCAGGCAGATAGCATAATCCAATGACAAACCCTCCTCCAGACTGATGAGCTCGGTATTTGCTTTCTGACAAGTTGCCCAACACCCAAACCTCTCCTATCTCCCTGACAGGTGGTTTGCCGCGTGGAAGAAACCTTTCTCTGTTCAGTCCCAACAAAGGGCAGTCACTTGGGAGGAGGGTTTGGAAGAAGCATCCATAGTTATAGCAGGGCCTGAGAGAATCCTTTCCAAAGCTGGGGTCCAAAGAAAGAGCTTTAGATGTCTGGGCTTGGTGTAGGAAACCAACGTGCTCTGCCCTGGACCCTTATCCTAGAAAGGAGGTAGAGAAAGCAGTTATCGAGGGCTGTTATCTATTCCCATCTAGGACAACTTCAAGTGTCCCTCACTCCGCAGGTCCTGCTGCTACCCTGTGGTCTAGTGGGCTCAGTGTCAAGTAGCTGGGAGATGAGAAATGCTGGGAAGGGCTGTGTTGGAAGAGTGCCAGTAAGTGAGATCTAACCCAGTCTCTGGAAGTCAGTGTGGCTTCCCAGAGGGAGGGCATTTTCAGAACAGCACATGCAAAGGCTCGGAAGCTAGAGAGGCCTGAGAGAGCTTGTAGAAGCTGGCACAGCACTAAGTGAGGACCAAACAGTACTCACCACTTGGGTTTGAGGTCGTTGGACACAGCTCTATGGCCTTGTCTTCGGACCAGGAACCATGTTTAAAAATTAGAAACACTTTTTCATGTGTATGGGGAAACATTTACTGAGACCCTGTGTGCCATATTAGACACAATGACGTGGAGACACTTCAGGATCCCTTTCATTGTCCATGCATTTGGCAAACATTTATTGAACACATACTGCATGCCAGGCAAAGTTCTAGGCACAGATTGTATAGCAGTGGGCAAGGCAGACAAGAAATCCATGACTTGCAAAGCTCTCATTCTCCCTAGGGCTGAGGGTAACAATTTTTAACTGGAGTGTTCAGGAAAGACCGGGGACTTACATAGCAATTTAAATAAGGGGAATTGGTGAGCTGGGTGCATATTAGGATCAGGATGGGGCTGTGGGTATTCCAGGTCAAAGAACAAAAGACATAAACAGCTAAGAGCTGTGTGGGCTGGGGTGTCCAGCTACAAAAGGAGGAAGAGCTAGCACGGGAAACAAAGGAGGTGAAGCCACATCCCACAGGGACGGTGGGGCCACTATGAGGATCTGCCTAGAGGGGGCAAAATGTAGAGAGCCTGGCACAATTTGAGCAAAGAATCAGTAGCCAACATGTTGTCACTCCAGGTCAAGAGTAGCCCAAGAGAGGCAGCCAAGGAAAGAGGAGCAAGGGGGAGGCAGCAAATCTCTGTAATGAGCTTCAGCATTGCCCAGAGCCAAGTCATCCTCCCCAGAGTGCCCAGGTCCTCAGTGTTTCTCAGGGTGAGCGAGTGATGGGTCCCAGGGCAGAGAGTCCACAAGACTGTCAGCACTGGGGCGTGGCTCCTCCAAGCCCCTCCCCTGCACCAGCTCTGCCTTGCAGCCTGTAGGATTGTTTGTGACCAGCCCACTAGCACACTACTTCACACTCCTGCCCAGGTCCCCAAGGCAGTAGACTCTGACGGAAAAGCAAAAACAAAACGAAATCCCGAGACCATGGAAACCCTTGACAGCCTTCATTGTGCCTCCTAGCTCCAGCTTGGGACTCTGATCGGCTGGCTGGGTCTGCATCGTAATGACTTCGGCATTCTGTGGCCCAGTTTCTTCATTTGTAAAATGAGATAATAATAGCTTCCAGGCCAGTGGGGGAGGATTCAGTGAGGTGACAGATGAGAAGCTTCTGACACAGCACAGGGAAGATGCCCAGTGATGACCATTGGGAGAAGCAACGGGTGATTACAGGAGGAACCCAGACCCTGTAGAGGATGCCCTACCCCTCAACCCAGGAACAGACTCCAGACAAACAATGGGATTCCCTCTGTGTGCCCACTGTACATCTCCTTTCATTCTCCTTAGCTCCGCTGGTAACACGCACCAGCATCTATTGTATTTATTGACCACATAAGCCAGCTGAAGCCTGGAGCCGTCAAAGAACATGCCCAAGGTCAAACATTTAAGTGGCAACATCAGGTCTGCTTCATTCCAGAAATCAATGCCTCTGTCATTCAAACCCTGCTACATGTAGTTCTAACTCTAGCAACTTTGAGCCCAGCCTTGCAGGGCATCCTTCAGCTAACTCCCCTGGCAGGAGGGCATGCTGGGAGCTGACAAGAACGTTTCTTGTCTCTAATGGCCACATGTGCTTGCTCAGATGTCAGGCTGTTTGGTAGCACTGTTTGACATAGCTAAACTCTCCGTACCATACACTACGATATGTCTAGTCCCAGGGCTGCCACACCAGAACTGCACAGAATGTGTGGCCTGGGTAGCAGGCACATGCCCTCTCCTAATGTGGTAATGGCAAATACAGGTTTGGGTGGGACCATTTCCTAGAAGGTTCCACGGAGGAACCCCTTCAGCCTCTCCCAGCCTTCCTCCATGGTCTTGGCTTCTTGCTGTGTCTCTTGGAGTTCAGATCTTCCTGACTTCACACAAAGAGAAGCCACGGCAGGCAGGTGAGATCTCAGGACTCTTAACTAACCACATGTACAGGGGTCCTGTTTCCAAATAAGGTACACGCTTGAGGTTCCAGATGGGTGTGGTTTTTGAGTGGACACTGTTAAAGCCGTGGCAGTCCACCCTCTGACCTCTCGAAGGCCCCCTTGCAGCCTATATATAAATGCATCCACCTTATCCCAATAGACTTCCCAAATCTTAACAAGCCCTAGCATCACGTCTAGAGTTCTATATATTACCAATTCAGAAAGCCCCAAATTTCATCATCTGTACATCCAATAATGATGCATGACTCTGAGGCTGATAGAATCTGAGGCAAATTTCTCTGGTAGCTAGCTAGCTCCAAGGAAGAGTCCAGGACTCCTCAGCAACAAGGAAAAAAAAGTCATTCACCAAGGTCAACCTAGCTGAGCAAGGGGCATCCTTGTCCTCTGCGAATCCATCCTGGGGCTCTGGGAGCATCAGAGTAAACACTGGAGAAGACTGTTGGGTGAGAGCTGAGCTCAGGTCACCCACGGGCTTTCCTGGTCCCTAAACCCCTCCTCCCATACTTCCTACACTTAGAGAATTTACTTCTGTCTTGACTCATTCTAAAAATGATTTGTGGTAGAAATAGAGCAGGATTTCTCAGGGCTGGAAAGAACCACTTCCCACCCCACGCATGAGTCATCCCCGCTCGCCTCTGCTCTGACCAGCCTTCGAGCACTGCCAATAAAGGGAACTCCCTCTCCAGCCAGCCAGGATGGATGCAGGCAGCAGGGCCTCCATGCAGCTCACCTGCGCCTAGATGAATACAGACTCTGGCAAAGAGGAAGGGGAGGGTACCAGTCCTGGGAGGCTTTGCCTAGATGTTCTAACTATTGGTGACATCACGGGGGGTGGGGGGTGATGGTGTTCCCTGTCTCTGTGGATATGTGTATCTTAGATCTTATATTCCAGTGTTTCACGTTGACCCCCCACTTTTGGATGACAGAGGCCTGCAAGGCAGGTGAGTATAAGAGAGAAGCAAGGATCAGAGCTTTGTGTCCTGACAAGAGGGAACCAGAAGGAACCAGGCGAGGGTGGAAAGGAAATGATGGTAGCTTTGTCTCTGGCCTAGCCAGAGCCCACAGGAGCCCTCGGGAACTAGAATGGTACTGTGATCTGAATGTGTGTGCCCCTGTCAGCCCCACTTCCAAGAATTCATGTGTTGACATCCTAACCCCCTTTAAGCATAACCTTTTGACAGGATAACATGAAATTGCTATCTGTGAAGTTTGTGCTAGAGAACCATACAATAGTTAGAAAAAAATTTTTTTAATTGTAACGACAAAAAAAACAAAAGACCCACCCTCATAATGTTTTAAGTACATTTACAAATTTGTATTGGGTCACATTCCCAACTATCCTGGGGTGCTCAAAGCCCAGTGCTATTTGTCAGACATGCCACCTACATAATATATTAGGAGATGGGGTCTCAGTGAGGCAATTAAGTTGTGAGTGTAGAATTCTCTTGACTGGGATTAGTACTCTGATAAAAAGAGGCCCCCAGGGCTCCCATTCCCATCACTGCCTTGTAAGGGCCCCAAGGATCAAGATGGGATCTTGAACTTCCCAACTTCCCATGCCATGAACAGTAAGAGCTGCCTAAGCCATTGAGACTGTGACACTGGTGTTATAGCAGTGTGGAGAAATTCAGAGAAATCACATCAAAACTGTGGTGCTCACCCTATCGGGGTAGGTGAACCCTTTGATATCCCTTACTCCATAGCACAGGGTCAGCAACCACCCACAAATCGCCATGTCAACAGGTAGTGACAGAGGATGCTCGGCAGTCAAGCCATGATGGCATGTCATTGGCCTTTGCAGAGGCTAGAAGCCCAGCCAGAACTGGTAACCTCTGGGGCCCCCATTTTTAGGAAAATACAGGGAGGGACTCTTTCTGCTCAAACCTCGTAAAAAATGGATGATGTAGTTGTATAACAACCAGGCTTTTTACGAACTTCACCTTCCTTTTAAAAAGCTGCTAACTTCAAAGGAAAAAGATTGCTCCAGGCATTGCAGTGCTTGTAATAAAACACATTCCCCAGAAACGGTGGGCTCTGTTTGGCCTCAGACAAGAAGTGGTCACGTGAGTGCCCACGTGCCAGCTGCCTTGATGGTGACAGGTTTTATCTCCCTGCAACTGATGTATTCTGAAGACTTCCTGCCCATGGCCATGACCTACTTTCCTTTTACAGGATGGTATCCAGGACTTGGCAGGGGTGCCCCGCTTAAAGAAAACCGAGTCCAGAAGCCAGACTGGGATGCATAGAGACCAAGGTGTCTCTTAGTAAACTGACTATTCAAAAAGGAGTGTGTGTGTGTGTGTGTGTGTGTGTGTGTGTGTGTGTGTGTGGTAGGCAGCTCAATGAATTAAGAGGTTACTGCCCAGACATGAGTAGTAGAGTTTAAATCTCTAGAAGCTACGTAGAAACCTGGCAGTTGTGGCACCCATCTCTCGTCCCAATACTTAGGAAGTCAGAAGTGGATCCATGAGGCAAATAGGCTTGGTAGGCTAACCAGAAGTGGCAGCCTTAGGTTCCTTAAGAGATTTGATTCAGTAAATAAAGTTATCAAGGTAACTTTGGACATCCAGACGTACTCTCATACACTGGCACATACACACAGATACCCACAAGTACGGGGCCCCACAAGTGCACTATACCCATGCCCATGCAAAACACACACATGTTAAATTTGAGGTGCCAGGCTTTCCAATACTTTGTGTAAAGCAACCTCAGCCTTCATCACCTAGACCGAAGCTGCCCAGGAAAGCAACAGCAGATAGACCGGAAGAGCTCTGGCGCTTGCAGAGAGCATGCCACAAAAACTGTTCGAACTGCTAGATAACCAGGGTCCCATGGCTCCGTATGTCTGCATGGGATCAACTCCTGGTTCTAATGCTGTTTCCATTGTGAAAGTCTGGGAAGAGATATGAATTGGGTCTGTAGTAGAAGTCCTTGTTCTCCTTTCCTCCTCCTCCTCCTCTTCTTCTTCCTCCTCCTCCTCCTCTTCCTTCTTCTTCTTCTTCTTCTTCTTCTTCTTCTTCTTCTTCTTCTTCTTCTTCTTCTTCTTCTTCTTCTTCTTCTTCTTCTTCTTCTTCTTCTTCTTCTTCTTCTTCTTCCCCCCCCCCCCTCTCTCTCTCTCTCTCTCCATCCATTCTCTGGACAAGCAAGCTAGACATTGGAAAAGAAAAAAAGTAGGATTTTGGATGAAAACTTAAAGCACCAAATCCTACAGTGTTAGAAGGGACTCTTGAGTGTCATCTAGCACAGCCGTCTTCAAATCAGGCCTCAAACCACTAGGGACTGTGACCACCTTCCTCAGGGTATACAGGCCCAGAAGTTTCCATTTCCAGATCAATTTCCAGATCCCCAATTTCCATGTGGCTTAGCCAAACTCCTGGAAAATCTCCATAACTTCCTTCTCCCACTCCAGAATGAACTGTTCCAGAGGAAGAAGGCCCCTAAGGACAAACACTTGTAGTAAATAAAGAAGCAAGTGCCTTCAACCAGCACACTGTATCCATCTCAGCTCCCAGGGAGTCTGCAATTTCCATGGAGATACACACTTAGTAGGTTCATTTGAATTGAAATGCAACATCTGACTTTTCTGGATGACCAGTAATAGCTACAAGTACAAAAGAAAAAAAAAGATTAGATTAAGGTTCTAGTGAAAATTTTATGCAAACCAAATTCTATTAGGATGCTGCCTATGGACCTTTGAGGCATGTCTGAGTCTGCTGGAGCTGCTATGACAAAAAGCCACAGACTCTGAGGCTTAAGCTTCCGAAATTTATTTCTTGCAGTCCTGCAAATGGGGATTGTAAGAAGAAGACATTAGCTGGTTTCACTGTTAGAGAGGGAGGGTCCTGTTCTTCCTACCCCTCTCCCTTCCTTGTTCTTCCTTTTGGTACTGGGTTCTGAAGCCAAGTCTACCTCCTCTTGTAGGCCCAAAGAACTTCCTTTGCAGGCTGGACATGCCACAGGCAACAGATACGTGTACAAACACTTGGTATACACGGAGATGGTGGTTTCAAGTGCGGTGGTACATAACTGCTGTCCCAGCAACATAGCGGTGGGGACAGAAAGGGTCAAGAGTTTAAGGCAAGCCCCAGCTATGACGTGTTTTAAGATCTACTTGGGCTACACAAGACGCTGTCACAAAGCACCCGAAAGCTCCTACGTCTTCCCTTCATTTAGCAGAGAGAGGCCTGTCTCCCAGGATGGGGATGTCTAGTATTGGGCTCATGGCAGGCATTTGATAAATATTTCATCATTGTAATTTTGAGACAGTACATTGCCTGAGCCCACATAGACAGTGAGTAGGAGTCGCTAGAACATGTGGCAGGCTGGGTTGATGATTCTGGTTGTTCCCTGTAATATCCCATTAAGGTACTTACATCAGCATCCGTAATTCTCCTGGCACTAGCAAGCTGGCAACCTGACTTCCTATGGGCCGATGAGGAGATTGTGTCTCAGACCGTGGGATTGCTTAAAGTAAATGGCAGAGCTGGAATGGGTCCCTGAGCCTGCCTCACTCCAAATTCTTTGCCAGTGTAAACATGGCTTCCAGAACAGGCTTGGGGGAGCATTGCTAACGTCCAAGGAGACAGTTTATACCACCTACTGCGTTACTCAGAGATCGGCTTCTTTGGTCTGCTACTTCCTAGAGCATAGTGTGGTCACTACAGCTATGCAAGAAATGTGTGAGGCAGATAGACTTTACCTTAAGTCTTGCCTGTGCTTGAGAGAGTGAGCATTTCCCTGAGAATGAATGCTTGTGAGTGCATACTTGTGTCTTTTGGACCTATTTTCATTCCTCTTCATTTAGAGATCAGGGCTTCAGCATTAACTCTGTCATCTACTCTGTGTGTCATGAGTGAATCACTACTGCCCACCCCCAGCAGTATTTGTCTGATACATAGGGACACCATTGTTCCTATTTCACAGCAGGGAAAACAGTTGCTTGAGGAGACTGTATGTTTTCCAGCCCTGCCAGCCAAGGAAGTGACAAAGCCAAGCTGGAGCCCTGGCTCCTGAGTCCACATTCCTGCTCTATGCTTTGAGACCTCCAGCCTCCAGTTTTGTCAGCAGAGTAAGCAAGGGTGGCAAGACAAGAGGGCCACAGATGTTCATGACAACCATGGCTTCTGGTCTGGTAGCCAGGGCTCGCTCCTTCACCTGGCTGTCCACCTGCTGCCATTGCCTCCAGCACAATAAGACAGCTCCTGAGCCCAGGAAGGACTGACTGGCTCTATAGAGAGTTGGTAGAGCATAAAGTTGACCACTGCCATCCGAGAATGGCCACTTGCCAGCCATCAGTCCTGCAGGGACTCTGAATACCTATTAGACATAGTTGGAGGAATGGGTCGGTCCATAGTCAGCCTGTGACTGTACATCACAGGGCTTTTAAACCAGCAAAGGCCCCATCTGGGATGCAGGAAACAGCAGATGCTCGACTTGAGCAGCCTAGCATGGTCCCATGGGACGGATATGGCTCCCAGAACAACAGCCACCCAGGACTGGAAAGGATCCGCAAGGTCATCTGGTCCAAAAGTCCACACAGGGGTTGCCCACTCCTTCCTTGAATAGCTTGGGTACCAGGATGCTCACTCCCTCCTACAGCAGCCAGGGTTACAAAGTCCGGTCTCAGTGCCTTCATTGTACAGATGGAGACATTCTCAAAAGTGGAAAGACAGCCCGTCCCAAGGTCAGCCGGTTTTTGTTGTATTTGGCGTGTCCTCTGTTCTGGCCATATTTCAGTTCTTGAATTGATCCTTGCCATGGCACATCTCCAGATCTGTGCCCACCCCTGTTCCCTTCTGCAATGCCCTTCACACTGCCTCTCCATCTGCCCAAGCAACACCTCTGCCTTTCAAGGTTTCTCCCAGGCATCATCTCTCCTTGCAGCCTTGCTCGAGGAGTTCCTCCTGCAGTTAGAGACACTTGCCCTTCCATGCTCCCTGAGTGGCCCGTGCCCACAGTAACCAGAGATGCCACCTGTTTTCATCCACATTCAACCCCTGTCTTTCTTGGAAGCCCCTTGAGAGCAGGGACACCATGTCATTCCCCATGTCTCTGCTCTCAGCCCTTCCCCAGCTCTTGGCACAGGGTGCTTTGCTAAATAAACATGTAGATGAGAAACTGACTCAATGAACGCTTACTCAGCTACAAGTGCTATCTGTAATCTCTGTAAGTTTTTTTTATCTTTCTTTCACTCCTTTTATCCATTCTGGCCTTCATCTTATTTGATACACCTGATTCCTTTTCAGTGGCTCAGGTATAGCTAGCTCAGTGGTAGAGTTTTGTTTAGCCCTTGGATCCATGTCTAGTATAGATAGATCAAAGATAGATAGATAGATAGATAGATAGATAGATAGATAGATAGATAGACAGACAGACAGACCGATACATACATACAGATACATAGATACATAGATGATAGGTAGATGGGGGTGCAGGATTTACACAAACCACCCAGTTGTATGCAGTTTCTTGTAGTTCTTAAACTTCCAGTTTCCAGACAGTTGTGACCCATTTGCTCCCTCTCGAGTGCCTTCTTGTAGCATCCTCTCAACATCTGCCCATTAGGTGAACACATCCTGGGCACTTTTCTCTAACCTCCATTAGGTGAACACATCCTGGGCACTTTTCTCTAACCTCAAACCAAAATCTCCAAAGAAGTCTCAGGTTTTGCCTGAATAAATCTGATCTCTAGCTCCCAGAAGACATGGGGAAACAAGAGTATGGGCCACACAGATGTCACACTTTGTATCTTGGTTTTTTTGTTTTTTGTTTGTTTGTTTGTTTGTTTGTTTGCCCCAGATAGATGAGAATGGAGAGGGGTGGGGGAGCAGACCTTGTATCCAGTGGCAGGATTGGAATGAACTACCCATTCCAGTAGCTATAGACTGTTAACTGCGTCTACTCTGACCTTATAGATTGGAGCTGTATCCAGTGCAGTGGCTAGATTGTAAATGTATCCACTCAGGCAAATATAGATCAGAACTGTAGCCACTTCAGGGCTATAGATTGTAACTGCATCTGCTCTAGTGGCTATAGATTGTAACTGGCAGGAGACTGATATAATTGACTCTAGCTCATGTTTTAAGTAACACAGCCTTGCTGAGTCCTCACCCATGACCTCTCTCATGCCATACACAATTGCCATCATATGTGAGAGGTTTCTGGAAAGGTTGAAGCCCTTGTTGGTATAATGCATATGCACGCTTTCCTGAATGTGGTAAATATCACATAAGTGAGACACCCTCGTGCATGCTCACAATCCTGGGTGTAGGATGAACACCACATTGACACATGGATGTGGCACACTTTTGTGTAGATGAGCTTGCCTCCCTGGGGAGCAATGGGGATTTGAGATGATATGCAACCTGGTCCTCTCCTGGGCTTCTCTTCCTTCCTCCTTCCTCAACAAAAATGAATTTGCCCTGCCCTGCTTTGCCCTGTGACAACATTCCCACAGTAGGAAGCTCACATTAATCTTTCGTCAATGTTTAGTTCTGGAGCCCTTAGGATAGCCCCACACTCTGTAGTCATCTCTTCCTGTAGTTCCAGAGAATTTCCATCCCTCTGAAAGACCACCTGTGTCATTGAGCACTTTCCCCCCACCCCTACTAGCTCTTGGTGCTAGACCCACACAGGGAGCTTCCTGGTTATGTCCCAGTGTTTGCATCATGGAAGAGCTGCACAGGAGAGCAAAGACCTCGTGACCTTGCCATCTCTGCAATTCAAGTCTAATTGCTCCTTCAAGACTCTGTTCTGGGCCCTCTCTTATCCCAAGCAAGAGTGGCATCTGCCTCTCCTTCATGACCTGTCCCCTTCATGTCCCAAAGCTCATAGGAAGCAACAGCCCCCAGAGTAAAGTGCTATAAACCCTGGACTAGCTTCTCTCTGCCTTAGTTTCTTTTCCTATAAAATGGGGCAACAGTAGTACCTGCCTCATGGACATCATGGGCCTCCTACTGTGTACAGAGCTCTTCAGAGGATAGTTGGTACATTAGGCATGCTTATCATATGGTGCATCTCCTGTCTTAGGAGGACTGGGCAACTTCCTGTTCACTAGAGCTGGGAAGATGCATGCCAGTCAGACCTGCTCTTTACGTTTCGTGTCCATCTATCTTACATAACTGTCTCCATATTCCTGAGAGAAGGAATTGGCCTGCTGTGGTGGACATAGTGGGAGCACGAAACTTGCATGTATCTAATAAGGGTGACATTCAGTGCTGGGCCCTGGCTTGCCTGCTGACAGTCCCCAGTGGACGACAAAGGGGAAGCCTCAAGGTAGAACTTTCTTAAAGCCACCACTGGCCATGTATGGCAGCGAAGAACTTAAAACATGGCTGAAGAGACCAAGAAGTGCTTGACATGGAAACCTTCCAAAGGCTTAGTTGGAAATAAAAATATTCTACTGTACATCGATGAGTGTTAAAGTAATACTACCAAGGCTGTAACAATGGAGTCGAGTTTAAAACCCATCAATTTCATGTTATTTTAAGCATAGCTACTGGGGATTTTGAAAATGCCAATGATTCTCTCTGTGTCTGATGAAGAATCTCACAGGTCCTTATCAGTGGTGTCTTAAGTTCTGCCACACGTCTCCCTTCTTCCTTTCTCTCATTTATTAATTTACTCAATGAATATTCATGGAGTAATAAACATGAGCTAGGTAGACAGAGAGCCAGACAGCACGTAAACAAGCAACTGGGCTATATATAACTGGGAGGAAGTCGGCAATGTGGAGTGTGTGATTGGTGGCCAAGAACAGGAGAGCTATCCACTTCTTATTTGCTCTGCTTGCTTCTGCCCTCAGTATCTTGAGAACAGGATTCTACTATTTTCCATGGCCTCAAAAGCATAAAACTGCAGGCTTCTTAAACTGCATACTGGCAAACTCCTATTCATCCTCCAAAATCCTGTTTGTGTATCACTTCCCAAGGCCTTCTTGCCTCTATAACAGATTCAGTGTGTGTTACGTCTGGGCCTTAACAGTCTGTGTTATGGGGCATATCCATTCCATGGCCGTCAGCATGACTTCACTACAACATACTAGCGCCTACACTAGTTGCTTTCCTGAAGCCAGAAATGGATGCTGAAGAAGCAGGTGGAGTCCCTGTTGTTGGAGCTCACAAACGCCCTGTTCTTATTGGCTTCTCGGTCCTTGGAAGATACTGGTGTCTTCCTTGTCTCTTTGAGCCTGGATCCTTCTGATCTGCCTGGCACACATAGCAAGAAGTCTATAAATTCTTAGTCAATGAAAGAAGAAAATGAAGGAGAAGAGTAAACACATGATATGAAGGAATATGTAACTGTTAGGAAACCATATCGGTGACCTAGCTAAGACAGTCCTGCCTTTGGTTCCCATCATGCCAGGGAAAACAGAAGCTAATCTCCCCTAGCTGCAGGCAGCTATGCCTCATAACTATGACCAGTGCTGTCTTGCTATACAGTGTGGTTTCAGCTGGCCTGGGAGAGGTCCACTCTCTGAACTATAAGATTGCACAGGCCCAGCCTCTCAACCCCATGAGGTCAGCTTCCCCTAGAACCAGGACTACCTGGCCAGAAGATTAGGGGAAGGGAGAGGGTGTTATTAGGGACCATGTCCATGGGCCACTCCTCGAAGGAGCCCCATGAGGAAGAAGCCATCATTACTCCCATTTTACAGAAGGGAAAACTGAGACTCCAAGTCACACAGCCCACAAATGGCAGGGTCAAAACTGATACCCTGCACTGGTGTTGTAAAAGGGTATTGGCTGGAATGACTTACACCATGAGGACGTAATAGTCCTGTGATGGCCACTTGCACATCGGAGAAGCCTAAAACCTGATGGCTGCTCAGTCCATGAAGCTGGATGCCTCAGCAGTCCCCATCTGCTGCTGAAGTTCTGGAAGATTCCTGAAGAGCCACTGGTCTTCAGTGTGTGTTGAAAAGCTGAAGAAACTGGAGTCTGATGTCATCAAAGCTGGTGGCAGTGGCAGCAGCAAAATGTGATGGGTGGTGGCTGCACTCATGAGAAACAGTGGGAGGCAGGCCATACTGCTTTTCCTTGGGCCTTTTTGTATCTGGACCACCTATCAGAAGATGTTTTGCATTCTCCTGGGGTGTTATCACACTCGATTAATCCTCCTAGGAACTGCCCTCATAGATGCACCCAGAGACAGGCCTCTTAGTTGATTCCAGATCCCTTTGAGTTGATAAGATTAACTCCACCTATCTCCCAAGTCCTGCCTGGCCTGTGGGTGTGGCTCGGGGGTCACTTCTGAAGTTTGCCTTACTGGAGACACTGTAGGTCTCTGATGCAGCCCAGCTTTTAGCACTGCGAATCAATGGAGTCAACATCCACATCACAGGATCATGAGTTAGTAAACAAAACCAGGGGAGTCTCTGTCTATCCTGCCTCTTTGGACAACAGGGAGATTGAAGGCAGCTAGTGAAACCCAGTGTCTTTTCCTTCTTCCTGTTCATGCTCGTTCGTGCAGCTCTTGCTTTGGATGGGTTCATCTCTTTTATTCCCAGTACCTTAGCCCACGGGTTGATCACATCCCCCCCTTCCACCTCCTCTGTTTCTTCAGTGACTTCACTACCCTGACCTCTCTCCTCCCTTCTCTACCATCTCCTGCTTCCCAAAAGCCTCACAAACTTCTTAGCCCAGCCTTGTGTTTCCCGAAAGAGATGAGGCGTCCCTGTGCACTCAGGTACCACAGCTGGAGATTACCAATCAGCATCCTATTTCATAATTGACCTCATGAATAATTCAAGACCCAGAAAGCAAGTGCATAGTAATTAAGGCAAGCCAGAGGGGGAACACGGATTCTAACCCAGCCCTTTTATCATAGGTTTTGCCAACCTTAAAATGCACAACACCTGACCCTGTACTCTTGGCTGGTGCTTGACGTTGTTTTCCGCACTGAGACAATGTGTCTCAGCCATCCAGGGGCTGCCGGAGCAGCCCTTTCCCAGGAGGAAATCTGCCGGTGAAGTCGGCAAAAATAAATTAGACAGAGGGGCACGAGGGTTTCTCTCCCCCATACTACGTACAGGACCTTCCTAGCCTTTGCCCTATCTTCTTCCCTGCAGACTCTGCCTGTGATGCAGAGTTAAGCCATTCTGTCATCCCTGCCCCATCTGGGTCCTGCACAACTTCTACCCTGGATGGAACCCATGGTGGGCTTTAGGTCTCTGTGCTTATATGGTCTTCTCCCTGTTTCTAAGAGTGCTGCTGTAGGGGTTGCCTGAAACAGTTCTATTCTGGGCTTTTGCACCTTAAAGCTGTCCTGTCTGATTCCAAGCAAGGAAGCACTCAGGTGCACCTGGAAAAACCACACTTTGAAGCTATGTTAGAAATCTTCATACAATCCCCTAATTGCTTTATTTGAAAACCTCCCTTGTTTTACAGGTTTGTTTACTTTTCTCTTTCAAAGAAGTCTGCAGCGTAGATGACACCCGAAAGGAGATGGGTCTGTGTGTTTGGTTTAGTTTGGGAAGATGTAGGATCCAAAAAATCAGGGCTAATTGGGGCTTTGTAGCATGTTGAAGTGTTTTCCTGAGCCAGGCTTTCTCCGGGAGTATCTGTGTGATTGGGCTCCCTGGTGAGAACGTGGCTCCCTGGTGAGAGCCTAGCACCCATCCCAGTGTGAACCCAGCCTCCTGGTGAGAACCTAGCTCCCAGTTCCAAACCTGGCTTCCTGGTGCCATCTAGTAAAGAATAGGTAGTTAGGAAAAATGTGCTATTGAGCAAATGAACAAACACAATTACTCAGGCTTTGTTGGGTGCTTTGTAACAGAAGTGTTGCGTCAGTCACAGAGCCCCACCTGCAAACATTCCACAGGTTGCTGTGAGCAGCAGGCCCAGGGGAGAGCAGAAAACTGACCAGGGCAGCTGCTTTGCTAAGTTTTGTTTTTGTGAAAAAGGGATGTTGCGATAGAAAGCTGCATGTCCCATGATCTACCCATTTGAAGGTGTGATTTAACGTGTGGCACATACCTGGGATGGGCAGCTACCACTGTAAATGAATGTTAGACCCCCCCCCCCACCAAAATAGACCTGTGCCCACACCAGCACTCCCCAACTCCAGCCAACCGTGCATCCTCCTCCTGTCTGTAATCTGTCTCGTCTAGACATTTCACAGAAACAGAATTATACAGTGCGTGACCTTTTGTGATGGGTTTCCTTCTCTTGGCATAATGTCCTCAGGGGTTATCCATGTTGCAGCACGGACAGGGCTTCACTGCCATTTGTGGCTAAATGATATTCCACTGTGGGGGTCTATTGCACCTCCCTTATCTACTCATTGTGGTTTTGTTTTTGCTTAATTGTTGCTGGGGGCTGGCAAACTATGAAGTTGGGACTGACTTCAGGAGAATCTTCCCAGCTGCCATGTCTCTTTTTAACCACAGCAAGCTGTGCAGGGCTACTCTCAGGTCACCTCATTCTTCTGTAAAACACTACAGACAATTTACATACCCCAGAGAGGAGCCATGTTTCCAGTTAGCCCCCAACCAACCTAATTCAAAACACACCCTTCCCAGTGATGGCCAGGACAGGAAGAAAATGTAAACCACTTCTGAGGAGAAATACAGACTAATCCTGACAGTGAATGTGAACTGAATATCTATAGAGCTATCCTAGAAACTGACCTGTGGATTTTCATCCCTTTCCTTCCTCCAGGCCCTTCTATGTCCCCGCTCTCAAGTTGATAGCTTCTTTTACTTTGATTATTCTTATTATTACGTGTGTGTGTGTGTGTGTGTGTGTATGTGTGTGTGTGTATGTATGTGTGTGTATGTGTGTGTGTATGTGTGTGTATGTATGTATGTGTGTGTATGTATGTGTGTGTATGTGTGTGTATGTATGTGTGTGTATGTATGTGTGTGTGTATGTGTGTGTGTGTATGTATGTATGTGTGTGTATGTGTGTGTATGTATGTGTGTGTATGTATGTGTGTATGTGTGTGTATGTATGTATGTGTGTGTGCATGTATGTGTGTGTATGTGTGTGTATGTGTGTGTATGTGTGTGTGTATGTATGTATGTGTGTATGTGTGTGTGTATGTATGTGTGTGTATGTATGTGTGTGTATGTGTGTGTATGTGTGTGTGTATGTGTGTGTATGTATGTATGTGTGTGTATGTATGTGTGTGTATGTGTGTTTATGTGTGTGTATGTGTGTGTGTATGTGTGTGTATGTGTGTGTGTATGTATGTGTGTGTATGTGTGTGTGTATGTGTGTGTATGTGTGTGTATGTATGTATGTGTGTGTATGTGTGTGTATGTATGTATGTGTGTGTATGTATGTGTGTGTGTATGTGTGTGTATGTGTGTGTATGTGTGTATGTATGTGTGTGTGTATGTATGTGTGTGTATGTGTGTGTATGTGTGTGTGTATGTATGTATGTGTGTGTGTGTATGTATGTGTGTGTATGTATGTGTGTGTGTATGTGTGTGTATGTATGTGTGTGTGTATGTGTGTGTGTATGTGTGTGTGTGTGTGTGTGTGTACGAATATATTAGTACAACCTGCTGAGTCTGTTTTTGTTGTTTGTGTGTATATGGTTTCATAATTGCCCACTCGGTACTGGACAACCAATAGGAAAGCTCTCCTGGGAGGGGCTAACTCTCTCTCCCAGCAGCCCTCAGTTGCCTGTAGTGCTTTGTCTAGGGATGAGACTGGAATTGCCCCCTTCCACATTAATGTGTTTGTTGATATAACCACTGCTACAGTCTTCTTTATGCAGCCATTTCTAGTAGAGACTATTTCACTGTGAATGTCCTGATGGTCTGGTGAGGACAGTCTTTCTGTCCTCACCTTCTGAACTGTTTCCTGAAACACAAGTGCCAGAGCTAGGAAAGCTGGACCTTCTAACCACGTCAGTTATCCCCCGTGGCTGGGCTCCCAACAACCACTGATCTCTGCACTGCGTGCATTTGTGGTCTTCTGGGATGGACTATAACTTTATTTCCACAGAGAAAGACAATCTAAATTGTTAACTAACTTTAAGACAAACTTTTATAAAGCTTAAGATTCCCTGGACATTTTCTACATTTCAAAGCTTCAGCAACATGAATGTTTTTAAGTCCAAACTTCTTTTTGAAAAAAAAAGGAAAACAGTTAATAAATAATTTCTAATGCCTGTCACGCTGCCTTTACAGAGTTGTGTATAAGGGGGACAGGTTATTGTTTTTGATCCTCTTTAAAAGCAGAATCTTAAACAGGTTTTCCCCAGTGCCGAGGAGGCACAGAAGCTAGGTAGATACGGTCCTTAACAAAGTCTCTTCTTGTGGATTTCTTGTTATTTCCAAAGCAACCAGAGCTGGACTCAAAGAATATAGAAAGCCATCACCAGTTTATGGTTCTTGAAGTCTGTCTGTCTGTCTATCTAATCATCTATATCTGTGTATCTAAAGCTGTCTTTCTATTTCTGAGGCCTGTCTGAATGTAGTTTGTCTGACAATCTTTCTGTGTTTTACACACATACACACACACACACACACACACACACACACACATACACACACACACACACACATTGTTGGAGTAACAGTGTTCCTGACACCCAGATCACTTTCTGGCTTCTTGTATAACACAGACAAATGTCTGAACATTCATCAATGCCCTGATAACAGAGTGAGAGGTAGGAAACAGAGCCCTGGATAGTGAAATCCAAAGGTCTGTTTCTTGTCTCTCTCATTCTTCCAGCTTCCGTTTCCTCCTCTCTGAAGTAGAGAGCAAGAAGCATGTGACAGCACTGCTGTGAAGAGTCAAGGTGTGGCTGTTAAGGCTTGGAGAGCAAGTGTCCCACACCTAAGTAGGCAAGAAATATGTGCGGGGCTGTTACTACCTCGGTGGCATTAAGTGTATTACTTCACCAAGGTCATAGTAAAGATTAAATGAAGCGAGGTAGGAAGTAATGTGTGTGGAGCCCTTAGAGGGGTGGCGGCGGCAGCAGCTGTCTCTGCATGTCTCCCCTCTGGGCACTACTAGCTAGCTAGTAGCAGACTTCCTGTGTGAGAAGTCTTGGACTACTTAGAGCATGGTATGTTTCCCACCTGCTTATGGCTGTTCTGGAAAAGGTGACATTCTGAGCTTCATTAGGCCCTTGAGATTTTAAGTAAGTGAAGCTTTAAGGGTCTGAAGTGACTCACCCTGCACTGTTTATTCTGGTCCCGTGCGCACGAAAGAGCGGAAAATCACCAGCTCTAACCACCCACTGCACCGTGTTAGAGACAAGAATAGCTGGATAAAATACTGAAAATAATTCCCAGGGCCTGGCTTGAGTCTTCCTTATATGGGTGGGGTTGGGGAATATGCATAACAGATCCTGAATCATCAAATACAGTAGCTCCCCAGTTATCACTGCGTACCCTGAAGAGAGGAGGGAGGGAGGGAGGGCGAAGGAAGAAAAATGCCCTGAGCAGACAGATCTTGCTTACAGTCTATGCTGGAGACTGACAGAAAAATAGGCTTTCAAACCTTATCACTGACTGAACTCCTACTGTGTGTGAGGCATAACTGCCACACACAACAAGAGGTTGAAGTCACGTCCCCCCGCCCCCCACATCCACCGGAAGCAGTACTCGGCTAATAATACTGATAAGAACAGCAGAGTCAGCTCTCAGGGAGTGAGCACCCTGTGAGCAAGGAGCAGTGCATGCTATACTCTTTTTTGGATCTTTATGTATGCTTACGTGTCTATTGTGGTATGTGCATACATTCATATGTGTACATGTGTGTGCATGTATGTGGGCTATATCCCTCAGTTGCTCTCCACCTTCCTTTGTGAGTCACGGTCTCTCACCAACTGGCCAGACTAGATATCTAGCAAGCCCAAGGGACCTTCCTGGCCCTGCCCCCGACCTACCCGACCCCCTCAGTACTGAGAATGCATGACATACAGCCACACCCAATTTTTTCACATGTGTTCTGAGGACCCAAACTCAGGTCCTCACACTTGCGCAGCAAGGACTTTACTGACGGAGCTATTCCCACCCCACCTCCCACCTCTGCTCTGGATCTTTAATCCCACCCTTCAGGATAGGAGTGGTATTCAAGATATCCACCTTTCAGGAGAAGGGAAGCAAAGTTCATTTACTGAAGTGTTTGAGCCCTGCTATGCTAGGCACTGGACATGCATGGAGGGATAAGGGTGGGTGGCTGAGTGGAGCAGTTGAGGGCATTCCCAAGGTCACAGAGTGAACATGTGGTAGGAGAGCAGTTATGCGAGCCTGGCTCTCTGCACCCTCAACCCGTGCCCACCCACAGCATCAGGAAGCCACCCTCAGCTCAGCTCCAATCGGGAACTCGCTGCAGCACGGTGTAGTGGAGCAGACTGAGAGCACAGTCTGTGGTTTCCTGCCAGAGTCAACAGCATGGCTAATTTATTTTAAATAAAAACATTTGAAAGCACAAGTTGCACTATGTAGCAAAGGACTGTCTTTAAAAGGAGATTTTGCTGCAGAAATTTCCATATTCTAAAAGACGGTCTCAAGCCCGGGTTACCGTAATGGCTTCTGTACAGTATCAAACCCTGACAGAATTGGACCTGGCTTCCCAGGCCTTCTCTTCTAAGACCCAGAGGGGAAGCCATTTTTGAGCATGCCCTTGAGTGCATTGGTAAACCTTGCAGCTCTGGAAGTTTCTGAAGGGAAGAAAGAAATGAGAGTCATTGTGAGTGGCTACTGTGAGCCAGTGTTTCACCTGCCTCTTGTTACTTAATCATTGAAACAAGCCTGAAGGTGATGCTGTTACCCTTGACTCACAAAGAAGAAAACTGAGATTCAAAGAAGATGAACCCAAGGTCACCCGGAAAGGAAAGGAAGGTGGATTTAAACCCAGCTCTGTCTGGAACTAGAGGCTAGAGTCTGTCCAACACAAGGCTTCTGGCTGCTTCCTTGGGTTTATAATGTTCTCCAGGAGAGCATCAGACACTACTCCTTAAGTGAGATGGATACAATGTATAGGAAAAGTCAGGCATTTGAAAGCAGAAGTCTCAGACTGTAGTGGGACTGAACCTTAGCAAGCATCATGATGTAAAATTGACTACAGGGTCAGACTGAATCTCATTTGTGAAATGAGTGTGTGTGCATGTGTTCCACAAACAAACAAAAGCAAACCTTGACAACATGCTTCCTTTCATTCTCTTTCTCTCTTCCCCCTCTTGCACTTGCGCACACACTCGTTTGTGGTTTGTGTGTATGTGAGTGTGTGTGTGTGTGTGTGCGTGCGTCTGTGTGTCTGTGTGTGTGCGTCTGTGTGTCTGTGTGTGTGTCTGTGTGTCTGTGTGTATCTGTGTGTTTCTGTTGTGAGGATTATGGTGTGCATGTACATGTGTGTATACATACATGTAGAGATGAAAGGTCCACTTGGGTACTTCCTTGATCACTCTCCCCCTTTTATTTTTCAAAAATATCTCTCACTAGGCATGAAGCTTGTGGATTCAGCTAGGTTTGTTGGCCAGTGAATTCCAAGGCTCTGTTTGTCTCTCCCATCACAGTACAGATAGATGGGCATGTGTCACTGTGCCCACCTATTAGACGGGTATTAGGAATTGTGATGGTTTGAAAAGGTATGGCCCCATAGACTCTTGTGTTTGAATGTGTGCTTCATAGGGAGTGGCACTGTTAGGAGGTGTGGCCTTGTTAGAGTGGGTGTGACCTTGTTGGAGGAAGTGTGTCATGGTTGGGTACGCCTTGAGCTCTCCTATGCTCAAGCTACCCCCAAATATGGCCCGCAGTCTCCTGCTGCTTTCAGATCAAGATGGAGACCTCTCAGCTCCTTCTCCAGCACCATGTCCGCCTGCACTCTACCATGTTTCCTGCCATGACGATAATGGACTAAGCCTCTGAAACTATAGCCAGTCTCGGTTCAATGTTTTCTTTTGTAAGAGTTACCTTGGCCATGGTGTCTCCTCGCAGTAATGCAAACCCTGACTTAGACAGGGATCGAAACTCCAGCTTACACAGCAGTTACTTTAGCAATTGATTCATGTCCTCAGACCTTGATTTCGTTTGTGAGGAAAGGCCACTTCCCTAAGTGCTTCACAGAGACCAGCGTGCCTTGTAATCCCCTTACTCTCCACCCTGCAGGCCCCTGATTGACTCAGGATATCCATCTGTCTATAAAGGCAGTGCTTTCAGAAAACAGTGCCCATTGCTCTCCAAACGCATGAACCTCCTACTAAACCAGCCCACTTTGGCATCGCAGTGCTGAACAAGGACAGGAAGACAGAGGCCCACGAATGCTCAAGAAGACATGGCATTCCGTCAGTGGGTGCACCTTCATTTTAGATGGCCTGATTAGTTGCGTCTAGATTACATTTTCTTCTATAAAAATGGCCTATTCTTATTTTCCCTGACAATAAGGTCTGTAAATTAGCAGTTACAAACATCGCAATAGTCAACGAGCTACCCAAGCTAGAATCCTGGGAGTATCTTCCTCTCCCTAACCATCTGCAGCCAGCAAATTTGAAAGACAATGGAACTATTGATTTACTGCCTTGAGCTCCCATCTATTCATTCCTGTCTATCCCTAAGTCATCCCCTGTGCCTTACTTCAACTATTGCAACAATCTTACCACCCCACCCACCGAAGCACAGCTGAACTCCCTCACTTTGTAGCCAGCTAGTGAGAGGTGTGATCTTCATTGATTTCCAGCCCAGTCAGGATCCTCTCTCTTTAAAAACCTCTCTCTGTTTTGGTAAATATTATTTGTATATTTCTACCCTACCTCAGGTCATTTAGTTCCCAGATAAAAGTCACAAAAGCCTTTATATTCATAATAAGCCTGGACGCATTAGAGCTGACACATATCAACCCTCTGTGCTATTTTTCTACTTCCTGTCAATAACCCTGAGACATCACTTGCCTTGTTCCACCTGGCCAGCTCCTTTTCCAACAGGGAGGTCCTCATATCCATGTGCTCATGAACCCCCAACCCCGTAGTGGCTTCCTTCCCCCCTCTGCCCCCTACCCATGTCCTTTCTTCCCTCCTCCTGATTTCTGCCTGAGACCCTAAGCTGGGAACTCTCTCCTCCTCCTCTCTTTTGTCCAGCCCAGGCTGTAGTCATCCGGGATATCTTGGGGGTTGGGGGGGCGAGTTAAACAAAAAAAGCAAAGCTGGTACACATGAGGATCTCCTCATCTTGGAGCAACCAGATTTGGGGGTACATAATTTAGCATTTGAATATATAGTGGCATCAGACCGATGCACACAAACCAAAGTTGTTGACTCATTGACCACAGAACACAATCCTTCTTGGTACCTTTTACATAAAATCAAACCCCACAGCAAGATGGCTACAGCCCTGGATGATGCCATTACTCTACTCAGCTCTTCCCACCCTCACGTGCACCCTTCCTAGGCCAGGCCAGGCAGTGGAATGGTTTCTTGAGCCCAGCATGTACCCACTGGTTTCCTGTCAAGTGTTTATAGACACACTTGACAGTGCCTTTCTGTCCTATGCTGGCCTGGAGCCTCTTTCCTACTTATGGGACATCTCACTCCTAAGACTCTCCTTTTATGCCCTTTCCTCTACCCTCCAGATTCAGGGGCCCACTACTCACTCCAGAGATAAGAATTAATTGTCACCTCTCCTCTTCCAAACTTTAGGCTGTCTGCAAACTCTGCTTCTCCCTCAGCATTCAAAGGGTATGGTATATATACCAGTGATCGACCTTAGTGTCTTCAGTGTTTTACTGAAGTTGATGTCAGAGATTATCATAGACTTGGGGACATACTTAACCTCAGGAGTTGAGGCTAGAGAAACCATAGCTGCTGTTGACTCGTTGATCACTGATCAATCAGTCGTGTCTCCAAAATGATCTTGAAAGTCACTATGAAAATGGCAACAACGTGTTGGACTTTAGAGAACACCTGACTTTTAAGTCAATGGATGTGAGTCTTGCATATATATTTTATTTCTAAAATCACCATAAAGGTCACATATAATTAAAAATATTTGGGGGGCTGGGGATTTAGCTCAGTGGTAGAGCGCTTACCTAGGAAGCGCAAGGCCCTGGGTTCGGTCCCCAGCTCCGAAAAAAAGAACAAAAAAAATATTTGGGAAAGGGGTTGGGGATTTAGCTCAGTGGTAGAGCACAAGGCCCTGGGTTCGGTCCCCAGCTCTGAAAAAAAAAAAAAAGAAAAGAAAAAGAAAAAAATATTTGGGAAAACTGTATCTTTAAAATAATCAGATATAATTCTCCAATTTACTTCTATCTGCAAAAATGTTGGGCAAATTTCTTTCCATCTTCTTTAATGTCTTGTTATTTTTAGTATCCATTTTTATTCTCCATGGATGATTTTCAGACCACCCTTCCTTGTTGATAACCCAAGTCTATACATATTGTTCAATGACAGCACAAAATCCCATTATGTGGACATCCACTACAACACCCCATTGCTCCACGGGGTGGGGATAGGGCTCCACTCCTCTGCCATCACTGTCTCCTGAGCAGCTCTAGCCCACATAACTTCAAGGTTTCATTAGGACAGATTCTCAGAGATAGACGCTTGATGACCGCCATTTTTTTCCAGTCAGCAGGTTAGATGTACTCTCTCCAAAGTGTGTGAGGACACTCATCTCTACGTACCTTCTCTACATGCCATCGTTATTCTAAAATACCTATTTCTATTTTGACTGCTGAGGAATCATTTCACAGGGTTTTGTTTTTATTTTTTGAGTGAAGATTGAGATGGATTTTATCCCTAGGTTGGCTTCGCTGGCATGTTTCCTCGTTGGTAGATTGGAGCTGGGCTTCCTCTTCATGGATACGCCAGCTGCTCAGCAGAGAAAGAGCAGAAGCTGGGGTCTCTGCCCCCCTTTGCCCGCCGTTTGCCTCCGGGGCTGTGTTTGCGGATCCCTGGGCTTTCTGATCCCTCATCTGTGAAATTTGATTCTAATCCTAACTCCACAAGTTTGTCCTGGGAATTAGGTGAGAAACATCACCCACCTACCGCAGGCACTGACATGGGCAGCTGTGCTAGTTCAGCCATGACTTTCCCTTCTAGAACCCTTCGGTTCTGTCCTTGTCTTAGAGTGAGTGCTCCCTTAAGTCCTTGGGGATCTGCAACCTTGCCATCACCCAAAAACTTATTAGAAATGCAGTCTCGGGCTCTGCTGCCGTTTGCCTGTAACAAAGCCCCAACATAATCCACACACACAATGAAATCAGGGGATCTCCAGCTATAAGCATTAAGATTTGAAAGACATGTATGGCTGCACAACAGACAGCATCAGATTTTTTTGAAAAGATTAAGCATTTAGGAGCCTGCTGCTTGGAAACTCTGATGTCCAGTCCTTTCTCATCACGGAAGAACTAAAACATGGAGAAAATTCACCCATCTTTTAAAGGTCAGCACAGCAGGGTATGATCTCTAGGAAGCTGACCCTCTGGCTAGTAACTCAGGTCGGTGTGTTGAGCAGACAACAAGAGTGGATGCTCACTAAGAGGCTATAGATCCAATAGCATGGAGTTTCCTCAGGCTGTAGCAACCTTAAATCCTTGTTTGTTGCTGGGAGCCCAGCACTGCTGGCCGAGCGAGCCCTCAAGTGGAGTCGTGGACGTTGCTTCTGAACTTGAAGAGCTGCTGTTTTCCGGTTCCAACCCCGCTGTTTGGCACACTAGGCATTCTCCAAATGAGAAGCCCAGAGATATGTGGCTTTGAATGTGATACAACAGTAGCAAGGTAGGGAGTATCAAAAATATGCTTTTAAGTCCAGGGTAAGCATTGGCCAAAGTCCTGTCACACTCAAGCCCAAACAAACAAACAAACAGCACCAGCATGCTTGTCTATGCTATGTCTTATGACTCGTGCTTCTTCTCTCAAGGTATGGGGATTGTTACAGGGGATAGGGAGCGAATACGCAATCTACCATAGCCAGTCTCATGAACTCTCACAATGACCATCCACGTTGCTTACTTTTAACTATCAACTTGACATGAGCTGGAATAACTTGGAAAGAGTCTCAACGAGGAATTATTTAGATAAAGTTGACCTGCAGGCATCTCTGGGAGGATTGTCTTGATTATTAATGACTACTGGAAAACAAGTCTATTGTGGGTGGTACAATCCCCTAGGTGGGGAATCCTGAACTGTAAGACAAAGGAGAAAGCCAGCTGAAAACAAGCAAGCAATCAATCAGGCACCTAAGGATCTGGGAGTATGTTCTGTCTCTGTTCATGACTGCCGGTGTCGCTTTGCTCCTATCTTGGCTTCCTTGCAAGTCTCTGGACTGTAACTGGAATGGTAAGCCAAATAAGTGTCCCCTTTTATTCCGAGCTACTATCTGCCAGGATATTTTATCACAGCAACTGAAATGAAGCTATAATACCATCTAAATACTATCCCCCTCATTCTGGATACGTGAAACTCAACTCAGAGAGTTTGGCATCTAAAACTCCTAGCCAATCAGGTGAAGGGGGGATGGCAACCAGCTCCATATAGCTCTTACTACTTGTCTACCAAAAAATATAGATAAAGTTAAGAACATTTAAGACCACCAGATGTGGTAACACATACCTTTCCCACCCCCAGTCTGACCCTCACAAACTCTTCTCCCCATTACTCCCTCCCTTTTTCCTCAGAGAAGGGGACACCCTCCATGGGTACCAACCTGCCCTACCACATCAAGTCCCAGCAGGACTAAGCACACCCTATCCCACTGAGGCCCAACAAGGCGGCCCAGATAAGGGAAGGGGACCCAAAGGCAGGCAATAGAGTCAGAGATAACCCCCTGCCTCAGTTGTTAGGGAGCCCACATAAAGACCAAGAAACACATCTACTACAAATGTGGCACATGGCTTTATTCCAGCAGTCAGGAGGCAGAGGCATGTAGATCTCTGTTAGTTCAAGACCATTCTGGTCTACATAGTAAGTTCCTGACCAACCAGGTTATTATATAGTGAGACACTGCCAAAAAAACAAACCCAACCAAACCAAAACCAAACCAAACCAACCAAATAAACAAAAAACCAAAAACTAAAAACCAAACACAAAAAGAATTAAGATAATTTAGATTCTCAAACAGGATAGTAACAGGACTTGAAGTACTGTCTAGACCACCATCTTTCAGGCAAGCCATTTCATAATCTTCTGAACTTTACCCATAGGCCTGATCTCACCACTGTTGCCAGGTCTGGCCCCCAAAAACTGACCTTCTCACTTCCTGTCACCTCTGGTAATTTCCTGACTGCCACTGCCATTTCATTCCTGACCCTTCAAGATACTCCAGATCCCAAACTCACCTTCATAACTCTCAACTGTGTAAACTTCCAGGATTGGCTTCTGGTCTCTCCAAGTAGGGTTATGGTCAGGTTTTCTTTCTCTGCCTTTAATTTACAGGACCAGTCTGGTCCTAGCTTCTGGCTCTGGACATCAGAGAAACGAGCCCACATTGCCTTACATTGGCTCTTCACCCTGCAGGATGGATTCCCAGCCTGCAGCTTAGAGAGGGCTCTGCAGGCAGCTTTAGGCACCTGTTTACATGAAACCTGAATGCAAACAATCTGTACCCAGGAGGTTTGAGAGGCTTGAGATGCTCTCCTGGTAGGCTCAATTTTCTACCCTGAGTGTATAGAATTCATTTGCATTAGCAAACAGAAATTAAAACCCAGGGACTTATCCAGACAGCCCTGAAATTCAGAGAAACAACGGGTGGCATCTGGGAACACATAGATCATGGCCCATGGAGCAAAATCCAGATCAGGGTGGTGCTACCTGTCACTCAGTTGCAGTCCAGTCCTCTATTGGAAAGGAAATGGGGTGGAGGCGTTTCTATTGAATTCAGTTGGTGGGGTAAGAGGAAGAAGGGAAAATGAGGATGTAAGGGAACCTAGAGCAAGCCCAGGACACCCCAAGGCACTTGCCATTCCTTCTATGCTCAGGGAAGGACTCATGCCCTCTTCCTTCTTCCCACTGACATCTTACTTAGTTTTCAAACTTTCATGCAGGCATACATTGTACTTTGGTTGTATTCCCCCCCCCCGCGCATCCTCCAACCCCCTCTTCCACATTAGCTACTTTTCTATTGCTGTGACAATACACCATGACTAACAGCAACTTATGGAAGAGCTAATTTGGGCTTACAGTTCCTGAGGGAAACTCCGTAATGGCAGAGCAAGCAGGGCCTCGGGCAGCCAGAGCATGAAACAGGGAGATCTCACCTCCAGCCACAAACGCAAAGGAAAGAGAAAATGGAAGCCATTCGAGGCTGTAAACTGTCAAAGCCCACCCCAGTAATGTACCTCTTTCAACAAGGATGCTCCCCCTGATGCTTCCGTGACATGCCAAAATAGCACTTCCAAGTGTTTCAATACATAAACTTATCGGGGACGTTTCTCATTCAAACCACCACCTCTTCCTTGCCCTTCCCCTTCCTGTTGGTCATCTTTGTCTCTGTAGACAGGTTCACATCCACTTTCATAGTGTCCGTTAGGGTCACCAGTGCCATGATGAAACACCATGGCCAAAGCAACTTGGGGAGGAAAGGGTTTATTTGACTTACACTTCCACAATCACTATGGAAGGATGTTCAGAACAGGAACTCAAGCAGGCTGGGAACCTGGAAACAGGAAGTGATGCAAAGGCCATGAAAGGGTACTGCTTATTGGCTTGGCCATCATGGCTTGTTCAGCCTGCTTTCTTATAGAACTTAGGACCACCAGCCCTGGGATGGCACCACTCACGGGGGGGTGGGGGGGGCCCTGCCCCATCAATCACTAATTAAGAAAATGCCATACTGCCTTACCTACAGCCTAATCTTATAGAGGCATTTTCTCAATTGGAGTTCTCTCCTCTCAGATGACTTTAGTATATATCAAGTTGACATTAAATTAGTCAGCACACATAAATAAACACACACACACACACACACACACACACACACACGATTGATGGTAGGTATAGACATAAACCTAATAACTACAAATGAGAGAAAATGTATGATGTTTATCTTTCTCAGACAGCTTCCAATGATGATCTTCACTGTGTCCAATTTCCTGCAAATAGAACGACTCTTGTTCTTTATGGCTGAAAAATAATTTTACCATGTTTGTGTAGCAATTTTCTTTATTCACTCCTCTTGTTGACACCTCTGTTGGCTTCATAACTTATCTGTTAGGAACAGTGCTGCAATAAACACTGATGTGCAGATGTCTCATGATATGTTCATTTAGAGTCCTCTAGGCGAACACCCAGGAGTGGTATCATTGGGTATCGTGTGGTAGACCTAAGTTTTGTCTTTTGAGAAACATTCATGCTGATTTCCATAGAGGCCGGACTGGTGGATTTCATTCTCTCCCTCTTGCCTTTGAAAGTGTATGAGTTTCCTGTCGCTGCTGTAACAAGTTACCACAAACTCAGCAGCTTCAAACAACAGGGGCTTGTCCTGATACAGTTCTGTAGTCTAGAAGTTGGCAGCGAGACTCGCATGGCTGGAATCAAAGTGACACCAAGGCTTCTGGAAGCTCCAGAGATAGAATCTGTCTCTTGCCTCTTTGATCTCCTTTCCCTGGTGTGCAGCCTCATCTCCCTAACTTTTGCTTCTGTCATCAAGTGCCTTCTGCTCCGTAGTGACACCAGCTTCCTTCTTGCAGGGATCTTTGGAATTTCATTGAGAACATCCACTTAATCTGGGAGACCCAGATTAAGGAGATCCATGCCCTTAGGCTTGCTAGCTGTATTCTGCGGCTATGTTTCTCAGCTTCCTAATTCACGTTCCTCCTCTTAGTTCCTAATCTGTGAAACATAATCACAGAGGCTTTCTTCCTGGGCTGTAGTGAGAATCCAGTATGTCCCCTGTGAAGCAGCCTGCACTGGGGCTCGTCCACTGTGAGGACTGGCCACGTGGAGGGCTAGGCAGATGTTCCAACTCTTGTACTGGGACAGAGGGTACGTTGATCGGCCACAGCTTCGCTGATTTTTAAGGATTCAGCAAATGCTGCCAGGATGTGGGAGCCAATTGTGCAAACAGATCGGGCCTCCATTATCCTGGAAATTAAGTTAGCACCAGGTCCATTTGGATTAGCTGGTAATGGAAGGGGCAAAGCCCTGATCTATGGGGAGAGAATTCTGAATCAGCGAGTCTGGGATAATGTGATATTGGTCATAGATGAAGGGGCCGTGCATGCCTCTGCCTGTCTCCTCACTAAGAAATTGCGGCAGGTCAGATCTTTGCTTTGATTTTTTCTCCTCACTGAAAGGGCTATTTACTTCTCTTTAGGCAGGACATTTCCAGTTTGTGTGGTGGAAAAAAAAGAAAAAAAGAAAAGGGCAACCAGTAAGCTCTGCTTTTTAAAACTACAGATCTGAATTTCTACCGTCAGCCTCAATATCCGGAGCCCTTGTATCCATTGCAGTTTGGAGACTTGGGGTCACCTTGGAGGCAGCTTATCCCAGATTCTCAGTATAGGTTGGTGAGTTTTTGACAGCTAACTTTCTACAAAGTGGGTGAGGGTGTTGATCATTCATTTCTAGGGTATAAATGCTCTCTCCACGGCTACATTTAAGCTATCGCTGAGATGTTGCAGAATGCTACACTAGGACCAATGAGCGTAGTCTACCATCTGGAGCTTCAGCAAGCTGGATTTACCTCATCCCCACATCACCTTCACCATCAGCCTCCCCCTTCCCACACTCTCCCTGCTCTGCTGGGTCCTGAACTTGGAGGCTGTGCAGCTTGCCACCCTTTAGCCCTGGAAGCTTCCTATTTTCCACCGATCAAGACTGTCTTTGTTCTTCCCACCCAGACTCATTAAGCCCTGCATGTGAATCAATCCTCTCTTCCTCAGCTCTCCCACAGGGCATTGCTTATCCTGTTAGTAAGCATTTCTTTCAGCCTGCCTTATACTATCCTGCTAAGTCATTGAATGTTTATCTTCCTGGTCCACAATACAGAAGAGAGCATCCTGGCTTTTGGAACGGAAGTGACCCTTTGCTGGCTCTCCCAAATTACTGAGAAAATCAAAGTTTTTCAGTTTCTCAAGTCTGAAGCATGGGTGTTAACTCACACCCCATATTTCTTCAGGGAGTCCCTAGGGCGAGTTCCTGGCATTTGTGTATAGTTTCTGCTCTGATTGGTAAGTGAAGTCTTTCCACGGAAAGGGGAGAAGTCTGTCTTTCATGCTTGTTGGTCTATCCCCAATGCCTTGGTCCTTAGAAGATGTTCAGTGAGCCAGGACTTACTAAAATGAGACGATAGCTCCTGGCTTGTGCCAAGCAAACAGAAATGAAACCCCAGCTGGGGATTGGAAGGTCTGCAGCTGGCCTCTGGTTTCACGCAGATGGGGCGAGCTTCGTGAAGTCTGATTCTAGCCCAGCTTGAAGAGGGAGGTAGGGATACCGCATACAGATGGAGAACTTTCATGATGGTTTAATCTTGCAGGCATCATAGATAACTCGTAAATGTCAGAAACGATGCACACAATTTAGACAGCAGGAAGGAATCTAAAGATATTAAGGTATTTAGCCGAGCACGTGAGGGAGAAGGCCCGGCTCAGATGCAGCTCATATTTTCATTAGCAGACACTGGGTGAAGTCAGACGGCTTTGAGTCTATAGAAGCCTTCCGTGTTCATATCTGGGGTTTGAGTCCAGTCGCTTTATTATACAGCTGTGCTGTGTCCTGATGACTGCTGGCTCCACCCATGTCTGGGAGATGGAGAAATATGGGGGGTGCACTGGGAAACGGCATCTTGGAAACTTCTAGAGTTGAACCCCAGAGGACATGACCCCCAGTGGCTTGGCTGGAGTCTCCTATATTCTGCTTATTTTCCATGTTTCACTTTAGAATGAAAGAAGATTCTGGGTTCTGTACTCAAAGCTGAAATAGACCAAGCCAGAGACTCTGGCCACTTGGGGATATTTATGGGACATTGGATGGAATAAATTAGAGCAGAATCTGGAGCTCACTGGTCAAGGAGTCCACAGACTGTGTGATGTCCCCAAACTAGGAATGCTGTGGGATTCGGAAGCTCAATCCAGGAGCTTTGGTTGTGTCCACTCGTTTATCCGTCTGTTCACTCCTGGATTCATCCAGTGAATATGTACGGGCTTAGCCAAAGCCAGGTTCTGAGGATGCAATGAGCAAAACAGACGAGGTGCCTGCCCTCCCGTAACTCAGCGTGGGGCTTCCTAAGTAATGGGGATTGGGTCTTCTACTATTAGTTTACGAGGTCAGGATACATTTTTGGTTCCCACAACTGGGGAGTTACAGGCACACGGTGAGTAGAGGCTAAGCAGGTGGCCAGACACCCTGGAATGCACAGGCCAGCCCCCTACAAGAAACTGACCGGCTCAATGCCCATGGTGCTTGGGTAGAGAAGCCACGGCCTATCCTGGCATGCCCAACCTTTTGATATTGTGATATGACATTGTCATCTACAGAGATCATACTTACAATTGAGTTACCAAAAGCAGAAAGCTAAAAAGAACAACAAAAGAAAAAAAACAAACAAACAAAAAGCCCAACCCCGTTTTCTCTTACTTTTTAAAGTATATTTACAACTATATGTTAGGATGCATTCACAGCTGTCCTTAGCAGCATGTGAACTTTTGGCCATGGGTTGGACACACCTGCCTGAGAACTTCGGGACAAGACGCTGGTTTGAAGCAACATTTTCCCACAAGCTTGGGTTATTTGTGTGTCCTATATATGTTTGCTTAGACGTTGACAAAAGAGAAAACTGGGACAATTTCTAAATAAAGGTGTTACTATCACAGAAACAGTTACAGTGGCCTCTATCTCTGTGATGTGGTAGAGCGTAGGGTAGGATGGCCAGAGAGCTTTGTTTGAGGTGAGTGCATGAACTCTGGAGGATGCTGTGTGACTGCTGAGTAAGATCACGACCTCTGTGGGCTTTGAGGTTTGAGCTCTGGATCTCCTACCACTGAGATAGTGGTCGTACCCCTAACCCACCACCAACGCATTTGGTCCATTTAAAGACTCTCGGCTGGTCCTGATACAGTCACCAGCAGATCAAACAGCGGCTAACACAACGTCTTCACGGCCCAGAATTCTTCCACCTCACTGTCCTGCACCATCTTCTCTTGAGGCTGTCTTTTGTTCGGTCAGTAAATGTGTCCCATTGCTCCTGCATGCCAGGCACTGTTTTCAAGGGCATCAGAGAACAAGATCAACAATGTTCTTTAGCCCACATGTTAGATGAAAAATGAGTTAATAACAGTCGGTATAATAATCAACAGATCTTCCAGAGGTATGAATTCTGTGATGAAAATAGAAAGAGGAAGGTGCTGAGCTGGGGAGTTGGCCAGGCAGCAGAATCGTGTCTAAGGAGGTCACTTTGAGCTGAAACTTGAAGGAAGGAGAAAGCAGGACAGAGGCAGAGCTGTGAGCAAGGGGTGTTCCAGGCAAAGCACCTGCAGGAGGCAAGGTGGCATGGGCCTGTAAATACCAGAACTCAGGTGAACGCTCCTGGAGATGACAAAGGTCTGCCCAGGCTAAATAGCAAATTCGAGACTAACCAGGCACCATGGTGAGAGCCCACCTTGTTTTTTTGTTGTTGTTGGTTTTTTTTTTAATTGAATTAAGATTCATGGTGTAGCTCAATGGTAGAGAGGTTGCCTAGCATATGCAAAACCCTGGGCTTAGATAGGAAAAGAGGAAGGAAGGAAGGAAGGAAGGAATTTACAGGGAGGAAGTAAAGGGGGAAAGAAAAATAAAACTGAAGCATACCATGAAGGGGATGCGCTCTTGTGCAGGAATCCTTGAGTCTCATGTGGGCTTGGATTTTATTCCAAGGAAACCAGGCAGCCAATGGAGAGTCTCTGAGCAGGCGAATCCTGTGTTCTTCGGAGGCCAATTATCCAGGTTGGAGACACAGCACTGACTTCACCCCAAACAAGCCCAGAAGTACTTCATAGCTTTAATTTTTTTTCTCTGTTACTTCCCACTCACATTCCTACCCAATAAGATATACCTCCCCAAACCTAACTGGGTCCCTAAGAAACCCATCAAGGCTCCTTATAACTGAGTCCTCCCAGTTGTTTCCTCAGACAGGGGTCATGGATAAATACTCTGTTTGTCATCCATCCATTCACTCACCCAACACACCATCATTATATGCAGTTATAGTCTCGTTTCCCTAGAGACAGACCCTGAAAGAAGAGGATAGTCTATTTGGGGGATGATCCCAGAAAGTACATGGGAATGAAGACAGGGAGGAAGTTCACCCCAAGTAAGTTCATGATTGAGCATGTTGGCAGTGTGGACAATTAGTATTTAACTCCGCAGGAGCTGTGAGGGTGAGGATAGGGCACACATCTCAGAGTCCTTACCCTGGAGGGCAGGGTGGGATACTTGCAAGGCTCTGAAGCCTTCCCTTGAGGACAATGCTCAGCAAACAGTTACTTTCCAGAGCCACTGACCTCCCTGTGTATGGGCAATGAAGGCTTTTGCTTTCAGAGAACCAGAGGTGCTGACAGCTGAAAGTGGGGCCAGCGTGCACTAAAGTAGTTAAGTTCAGGGGGGTCACAGGCAGAATGCCAAAGCATCTACCCCAGACGTTTTTACTGCCTGATGTCTTCTTCAGTGCTGAGATTACATCAATGAAGATGGTCTGGTCCCTCCCCAACAGGACCTGGCAGTCTGGCCCTGTTCCCTTTCTCAGCTACCACAAAGGTCTCAGAGCAATGTGTCTCACCACGCAGGGATATTTTTTTTCTTTCTAATCCGATGACACGACACATAGGAAAACCCAGTGCCAATGAGTTGTAGGTACAAACTGGGGACACGATTGCCACTCAGCAAGTCGCCTTCCTTTCTGCAACCTTCATCTCGTCCATCTGTCAAATGAGAATAAGGATTTTTACTTTGCCTACTTCAGACAGCCATCATATGTACTGAATGAAACAGAGACCAAGAGGTGTAAGCCGCTCAGTCCGTTGCCTCTGTCATCTTCTTTGTATTGGTGATTTAGCTGGAGGTGGGGACCATGTGTAACACTCTGGGACACACCCTTCTCAGGTAGAGCATGGTGCCTGGAATACAGCTTGATAAATTCCAGATGAGTTTCACATCTGTTGTCACTATGGAGGTGGGGAGTAAACACTGCTATTCCTGTAGATAGATAAGAAAACTGAGGCTCAGAGAGAAAGGCGCCATGCTGCCATTCAGGAGCAGAGACCGAATAGGACCCTGATGTCTTAGCTCTCAGAACAACTTCTCACTAATACCTCTCTTGGGGTGAGAGGGGTGAGGCATGGAAAGTACTAGAAACAGACAAGGAAGATGGCTTAACCAAGAAAATGGCTCTCTCACAAGATCTCCACAACCAACATAAGATCCAGGATTGTAATGGCCGTGCACGTTTGATATTTTCTGGAGGCAGACAGCAGCAGACAATCCCTGGAGCTTACGAGCCAGCTAATCTAGTCTACCTGGTGACATTCCTGGCCAAGGAGAGACCCTGTCTCAAACAAAATATGGAAGGCACATGAGAAATGACACTCTAGTTTTGTTGTCTAACCTCCACACCCATGTGTATGGACCAGTACACACACAGGACCCACACCTACACAAACATGCACAAAAACAGACAACTATGTTATTTTCTGAAGAAAAGCCAACCCCCTAATGGGGCAAAACTAACCCTTATGAACTCCTTCAGGGTCAGTTTTCAAGAGACTTCTCCATGCTGGAGGTATACAGTTAACCTGGAACTTCACCCTGGATCTAGCTGATTTCTTTCTCCCAGATTCCATCAAAGAGACCAGGGCCTGGGAAATCTGCTCTGTGTTGCGTTGGACCCAAGTAAGAAATTATTAAGGCACAGAAAGGGAAAAGACAGCCCTTGCCCAATGCGACTTTAGAAGCAGAGCCAACCAGGCCTGGGCCTGTGCTCTGAGAAGTCCCTGCCTAGGCAGGGTCAAACTACTAGAAGATCTTAGTGTCTCTGTTTAAGGAAAGGCTGCACATGCTCTTGACTTCCTTCCTATCAAAGTACATACCACTTACCTCCCTGGATTGTGTGGAAACCAAGAAGGATACCAAGCACAGAACAGCACAGGGCCTGGCACACAGTAGATAGTCAACAAACGGTGACTCCCCTTCTTCCAACCTTAAACCGAAGGCTCCTTATATCTCCTCCTGCAATGAGTCAAGGATTTAGCAAGTGAGTCCAGTGGATTCACCAGTGTTTCTATTTCCCAAGAAATACAGTGCTGCTGTTCTGAGAGTAATTATTAAATCCAAGCTCTCCCATGTCACCTAGCCTGAGGGTCCCAGAGTCTCTACTCCCTGGCCACACTGCTCTTTTCATGGTCCTGGTGGGTTTCGTTACAGGCTTTATCTCCCAGAATCTTTTCCTGTGCTGACCCTAACCATGAAACATCTGTCACCATTTTCTGTGGAGCTGAAGATGCTCTTACCATCCAATCCCTGTTGTGGTCTCAGAGCAGGATGCCAGGGAATCCACAAGGCCCCAAGAAAGATGAATGTTGTCAGTCCAACCTAACTGTCTTTTGCCACCATCACTGGGGAACAGTGTGCCAAGAAACAACACAGCTGCACGTCCTTAGACCTGGGGCACGCTGGGAACTCTGGCAGTAAAGGAGACCAGGATGAAAAGGCCCAGACAAAACCAGAACAGAACAGGTCTCCATCAGGCAAAGGCTGGGTATGCCCCCTGCCAGGATGAGAGGACAGTATGGATTCTAGTTTAGGTTTCCTGATATTTGGGTTGTTACAAGCTCAGCCAAAAACAGACAAAAGAAACCTGCTCCATCATCAAGGACATTTGTAAACACTAAGTTCTGATAGGCAGAACATTTCTCTTTGTGGCTATGATCATTAGCACCTTGCATAAATAAACCTGCCTGCAGATCTTCAAAATAGGGACGGAATGTACAGGACATGATTGATTAACTTTTTAAATGTAGAAACCTCCCCAGACCCCAACTACTTCTCAAAGAGCATCCATCAGAACCAGTGTTTACCACATGGTGAGTCAAGGATCCTGGTTGTTAGCATTTCTGTGGAGCTCTCAGCACAAGGGCTTGTGAGTTTTTCTGTTCCCAGGATAAGGCAATGCCAATGACACCTGGGGACAGGTTTTGAAGACTAAGCTGTCAGGGGCAGATTGTCTGCCCCCTGGCACCAAGCTTATTTCCCATGCTGGACACGAATTGATAACTACTACCTGAATGAAGATTACTACCACCCACCAAACTGAGGAAACAGCAGACCTAGAGCAAGGATCTCAATCTGTGGGTTGAAATCTCTTTACAAGGTCAAACAACCCTTTCATAGGAGTCAAATATCAGATATCCTGCATAACAGATGTTTACATGATTCACCACAGTAGAAAAATTAGTTATGAAGTGGCAAAGAAATAATTTTATGGTTATGAGTCACCACTACACGAGGAACTGTGTTAAAGGTCACAGCATTAGGAAGGTTGAGAACCACTGCCCTAGAGAGAAGGGATCAGAGGAAATGTATTTCTGCAGTGAGGAGTTGGTGGCCAAGGCTCTGTGCCTAGGACACTTCAGATTACTAGTGACAAAAGCACGTTATATTCTTGTAAGTAAACTAAAGACCTGATCAGATCACATAGCTGCACAGCATGTCCCAGTAAACTGTTTAGTGTTCAGACATGGCTCAATCCGGGGTCAAATGCTCTTCCCTGGATAAGGCTCCTGTCTTGTCATCTGGTTTCAGTATCGCCTTCAGCCTGGGGCTCGCCATCTCATCTCTGTGGCTGTGTATCTGAACCAAGTGAACAAGCAATCTGTTAGTTGGTAACACTGTGGGTCCAAGTAGAGTCTCCGTCACTTGAGGACTTGGTGCACAACCAGAGAGGAGAAACTTGGGGCTAGTCATCAGGAGAATGAGTGGATGTTGGACAATGGACTTGTTGTTGGTATCTTTATTTACCAATCAGAAATAACTTGGGGGCAAGGTTATACATTATCACTTGGGTTTATGTGCAAATTCTCTGGTCTCTGGGACAACCATGTCTTGGAGGCCCACGCTTAGTATTACAATACACAGTAAGACCTAACCTCAACAATTCCCCTTTTCAGTAGGCTCCTTTTCTCTCAGATATAAATTGAGTACAATTATAACAGTTATGAAAATTATAAGGCATGGTATATACTTATAACGTCCAGTATTTCTTCATCTTTCCTAACTTAATGAATTTACAATTCTGTACCTAAATCATCTTTGATTTTAACTTGTATTCTAAAACTATCTTTCAAACTCTAGAATACCTTCTTTAATATTAAACAACTTAATATTTAATTGTAAGACTATAACTAGTCTTCAGTGCTGTTAGAGATTTGAGAAGGAATAAATATTTGAGTATGCAAGCAGTGCAGAAACATAGCTTCCAAAATTTGGCAGAGACAGCTGACTGCCTGGACAGTCCCCAACATTTCTTATAACGTTAGAGCATCTATCTCCAGCCTTCTGGCCCAGAACAATTGACAGACCTTAAGTAAAGCAGGAATTATGAAGGACTAGCTTACCCTGTCTTGGCAGAGCTTAGCAGTTGACTACCCTGTGTCTTTTTGTCCATTTTGGACAGCACTTTGTCTAAATTAGGGCATTTCTTGCCTACTGGCTAGCTTGTCACAAGCAGAGCAACTCAACATGAATGTATTGATGCTCATCATCTTGAAGTGAAATGGGTGTACTGTTAGGAACAGAACTATCTCACAGTCAAAGACCTTTTAATAAGGAGATGATTTTTAAATGTCACATTCTGTGGATCTCTGACGCATTGGAAGACCATCTATCTATTCATAGCATATCTGATCAAGCAAAGAATGCCTGCCTCCAGCTACCTCTAGCTATACAATCCAGGATGTATATTTGTGACAATCCAGACTAATATCTAACTTCACTATGAGTTTGATTGACTATTAACTTGCACTATTTAATTATCCTAAACAATTTGTAATAGCAGCTATTAAAGGGATTGAAATTAAACCTTGTATTTTTAAATGAGTTGCATAGGCACAATGCCTACCTAAGAGTAACAAAGTTAATCTTAAATTTTGTTATCAATATACAAAGATGTACACCAATGAAAACCTTAAACCTGTATCAATATCCAAAATTGTACCAATGTAAGGAAATATAACTTGAATTCTGCATCAAAATATAAAGATCTCGGGCTGGAGAGATGGCTCAGCGGTTAAGAGCATCGACTGCTCTTCCAGAGGTCCTGAGTTCAATTCCCAGCAACCACATGATGGCTCACAACCATCTGTAATGGGATCTGATACCCTCTTCTGGTGAATCTGAAGACAGCTACAGTGTACTTGTATATGATAAATAAATAAATAAATAAATAAATAAATAAATAAATCTTTTTAAAAAAAGAGCAAAATATAAAGATCTCTACCAATGTAAAATTGCTACTGATAAGGAGGAAGACTGCTTAGTACCCATCACTGGAGCCTGCTGGCTCCAACAGAGCTACTGGGGTTAATGTCTTCCTTGAAGATGTTATTCATTTATTCATTGGGCATAGTTTGTTTAAGAGACACTGTGTATTGTATGCTGCTGTAGATAGATAGACAGAGATTCCCAAATCCACATCCTCACAGCTTGGAAAAGACAGAAGATAAATGAGATAAATAAATTATGAACTATGTAGGGCCATGAACAATAAGCGCTAAAGGAAAAAAATGTCAGGGGAGAGCAATATGTGTTAAGGAGGTAAGAATTTAGATGAGGCCAGAGAAAATCCCTTCAAGAAGAAAGAGCCATGTGGCATTAAGGAAGGAGTGTTCCCAGCAGACAGGACAGCCAGTGCAAAGGGCCTGAGGTAGGAGCTCACCTGGGATATCTAGCAAACGGTGGAAATGAACTTGGCAGGCCAATGAGACCAGATCATACAAGATCTTATCACTTCAGGCACTTGGCCTTACTGTGCGTGGGCTGGGAAATAAGTGGAGAGTCTTGAGCAGAGAAACAGCATGCTGTTGCTGCGTCACTGTGAACACAATACTGGGATATATTCTTAGATGCTGCCTTTAGATAGACTTTGTGCCTATGCAACTCCTTTAAAAAATACAAGGTTTATTCCCAGTCCTTTTAATGGCTGCTATTACAAACCAGGAGGATGGAAACAGACGGGAAGATCTCCCTTACACACTAATCTAGGCAAGAATGAGGTGATGGGAAGAACCAGATGCTGAATGTGTCTGGAAGCAGGGCTAACAGAATTATAGCCACATGGCTATTCAGGTTAAGGGAAGTGAAGAGGATGACGACAAGACCTTTTGGTCTGAGAAGCAGAAAGATGTAGTTTCCATCTGCTAAAATGGGAAGGGCGGAGGAGGAGCCCATTTGGGAAGGACTGTGAAGAGCCCAGTTTTGGACAGGCATGGACATTGAGTGGATGTGCAAGTGGGCAGCTGAGTGTCTGCACGATCAGATTGAGGAGGTGGACCAAGCCAGATTTATTTGTGAGTTCTTAGCAGATAGATTCTTTTTAAATCTCTAAGACAGGACAAGAACCTCTAGGAGTGAGAGTCGAATTGACCTACTCAGAGAAACATGTCCATGCCTAGACATATAGAAGTGCGTGCATGTTCAGCTCCAAGAGAGAGGGCTGCAGGGACATATGGTCGTGGCTGGTAGAGGGAAGCTCAGGGCTCTCTGAAGAGGGTCCTTCAGCCACCCCTAAGGGTGAAGAGCATTGTTCAGGGAAGGGCAACAGAAGTTCTCAGGGAAAGGGAATAAAGTGTGTGAAGGGAAGAAATCAGAACAGAGTACACAGTTGGCCCATAAGTGTCTGTGGAAGGGGAAGGGTTGTGTGGTAGTAGGAGACAGCCTTGGATATAGTCACGTGGAGTTTGTCTTTGTCTTGAGTACCACAGAAAGACTGTACACATGTATATGTGTAAATGCCATGGTCAGACTCACTGGCTGGACCATGAGACATGTTTCCAGGTTGGGGTGTGGGCCAAGGCGCTCATAGGTCAAACAGCTTTGACAAGAGGAGCCAATGGGTTCTGAGTCCTTCATTTGTCCGTGGCACAGTCACTCCATGAAGCTGAATGAGTATTTGCCCAGAGCAAAGCCATGTTTGGAGTCAAAGGAAGTAGTAAGGAAACTTAAATATGTGAATTCCATATTGCTTTAACTCTGCAAGCCACTTAACGGGAGAGGTATGACTAGTGGTCCTAGTTAAAATCTATTGGTAGGATAAAATACACTGACCAAAAACAACCTAGGGAAAAAGAAGGTACTATTTCAGCTTACAATTGTAGGTTTTAGTCCATTACTGGGGTACAGGGCGAGTCACAACAGCAGGAGCCTGAGATAGCTGGCCACATCACAACCATGGTCAAGAGCAAAGAGAGGTGAGCGCATGCTCTTACACTTGCCTGCCTATGTCCGGCCAGCTTTTTCCCTCTTTAACAGCTCAGAGCCAAGCCCATGACAAGATGCTGCCTACATTAAGGGTGGGTCTTTCCACCTCAGTTAACTTAATTAAGACAATCCTCTGCAGACCAGCCCATAAGCCAACCCAAGATAGACAATCTTCACTGAAATCATCTCCCCAGGTGATTCTAGACTGTATCACGTTGACAATTAAAGCCAACCACCACAAATATCTGTACTTTAGGAGCCAGGGCAGCAGACTCAGAGAGCTGTACTCCAAGCTCCAGGGAGCCAGGAATTGAAGCTGGGTCTGTAAGGCAGCTCCGCAGTGAAGCATTTCCTGGCAAACATGCCCCCACCTAGTAAGAGCACATAATTTGCCAGACATCAGATGGTTAAATGAATTGGCTAAACGCTTCTCACACTCCAGCCACACTTGGCCTTTCCTTGACATGCTGTGGATGGAATTTAAATATTGCCTTTTGAATCGATGCTCATTTTATTAGCAGGAAGCATTTAGAATGAGCCATTACACTATCATGGGGGCTTTTATTACTGGCCCTTAATAAATGTTTGATGCTCGAAATGGTTATGAGCCCACAGTGTGAGGACAGTCCCACCTGCTCCCTCCCCTGCAGTCTCTGCCACAAAATTAGCTGAAGTGTTCGTTAACGGAGTTATCATTTATCCTACTTTTAACTGGCGTGGGGCCAGAAAAACAAAATAAGCGTATCAAGAACCACAGAAGGCTATTTAATGATAGTGAAGTTAAACTGAAAGAGCTGTCCTTCCCACTGGCTTGTTATCAAGAGCCAGGCTTCCAAGCAAGACACTTCATAGCATGATGCCTAGACCTGCATAGAACTTATTTATTTACTCTCAAGACAGGGATTGTGTGTGTCAGCTTCCCACTCATCTCACCCCAGCAGAGCTAGTGACATTTAAAGAGGCCTTGGTGCATGCATGACTTGGCCCAGGTCACAGTGCTCTGTAAATAGCTTGGTGCATGCATCTCCTTAGTTGACGACAGCCGGGAAGGTGATAGTCCTGTGTCCCTGGGGTACAGATCTCCCAGGAGAATAGAGAAAGAGTTCCCCCAACCTGTTAGAGCCACATTGGCCAATACTGACAGTTGGAGGTGATAAGATCCCAATTCGTGTTGTGATCAAGCCACCTGGTTCAGTGACTATGTGACAAGTGGCGTGACAACTGACAAAGTCAAGCCATTTCAGTGGGGTACCCACTGAACACAGAACAACCTCGTGTCTGGGTGATGGAAAAGTCATAACAGCTAAAGCTTTTACTGAATACTCACTGTACAGTGGGCATCAGGCCAGTGTGTATGTGTCACCTCTGTGGCCCACCCAATAGCCATGTAAAGTTAGTTCTGACATTATCTCCAACCTTACAGATGAGGAAACCCTGAACCAAATGGTGAAGCATTTTCCCCAGGGCCTACCATCCCTTACTACCTGTGGACCAAGGGCAAAGGTATATGTGGAAGCTTACATAATACACGTATAAATGTTTCCACGTTCTGAAAACAGCCAACAGATATTTAAATAAAATGTCTGTCATTCCAGTTGGCCAGTACACCTTTACAAGCACTTCAGGACCTGGCTGTAACTCCAGAGTTTCAATTTTTTCTTTTAACATTTCAAAACTGGAAACCAGGGAGGGAGTGGTCTCTGGTTGGTAACCCAGCCACAGTTCTTAAACTGTTGGGCTTCTTCTGTGCATACATGTGAGCTCCCCAGGCCCCACATCCAACCTCCAGCACCCCACTACAAATGGCCACTCTTTGAGAAAAGGGATGCATTGTCAGGAGATGGAAGAGTGTACCATCGTGATCCTGGATCCTTCAAGATTCTGTGCCCCATTGCCTGAGCCACTTTTGTGTCCCTGTAACAAAATTCCCAACAGAAACGATTTAGAAGAGAAAGGTTCTTTTACTTTGGCTCCCGATTTCAGACCATCATAGCAGGGGAAGGCCTGGTGGAGCATCCTAGTTCACGGCAGCAAGACTGTGTGACAGAGGCAGTTCGCAGGGGGTTGGAGTGGAAGGCAGAAAGCAGAGATGGAAACAGGCGACCCTCACCTTCAATGACATGTCTCTAAGGATCCGTCCTCTCCAGTTAGACTCTGCCTCCTCAAGTTCCACAGCCTCCCAAAGTTGTGCCATCAGCTGGGGGATAAGTACTTAAGCTATAAGCTTTTAGGAGACAGCGAAGAGTCAAACCAGAACACCCAAGGGTGTCGAATATGGTCTATGATCAGAACTTGGGTTCCAGGCAGGCATGTCTTCAAGGATCCTGTTAAGAGGTACAGAAGGAAGAGAGCAGAATTGTGCCCTCTACAGTGTTTTGCAGAACCCAGAGTAGGTTTCTTTTCCCTATGTCTGGGCTGGCATTGTTTGTCCATACAATAAGCAACATTAATGTTTGAACCCAAGCTCTTTGGATCCAAGACCCATGGGCTGGACTCCCACAAGCTATTTTATCTCCTAAGTCCTAAATATAGATCCAAGAGTTAGACACAGATCACTGGACTCCCAGGGCTAGAAGAGAGAGATAGTTTAAAGAGCATCTAACCCGACCGCCGCCCAGCATTGCTCCCATTCAAATGGAGGCTCCAAAGATGGAGAGAATTTCTCAAGCCAGGAAGTCCGCTGCTCTCCTGCACCCATGCCTGCTCTCTCGTCTCTCCCTGATCCACCCACCAGCCCTCAGGAGGTCCTAGGGAGGTGTCTTTGGGAGGGCCAGTTCCCTCCACACGGTTTACTGTCTGTCCTCTGATACCGAGGCAGAGGCAGAGGCGGAGAGGCCCAGTCGCATCTGTGTGTCACGCTGCAGAAGCCCTGGGTGGCGTCAGTGTGCTCCAATTAGCTTCTGAATCACATTTGTTGTCTTAAAACATTTATATCCAGCCACTTCCCACCTGTGAGATTTGAATTCTAGCCTCTTCCACCGCTCTGCGCTGTTACAAGCCCACCAGATCATTCTTGTCACTTGAGTTGACCAGGACACAGGGCACTGCTGCGACTAAGTGTGATAATGTATCCTAATCAGACATAAGCAGATGCATACTGCCATGACCCAGGGCACCCAGTCCCTGTGCATGGAGTTTATTGCTTCTGACAGCGACACGTGGCTTCTTTAAAAAAAGCTGTTTGCTTTTCGGTTTATACTGTCTGCAGATCTACACCCCTGCAGGGTTTGGGGGAGATTCCCAGCAGACAGCTGCAGGGGCCAATTGTACAAACTACCCTGTGTCCAATTACCCTTCTTAGTGGTCACAGGAGGCTGGAGCCTCTTGTGGTGTAGGCTCCTCTGCCGTCCTTCCATACATGAAAAGCACTTTTTCATGTGCTTTTAACACAGTGGCCACATGCTATGGTTCAATGGGCACATTGTTCTGGAATTCTAAATTTTCACTTTGCTGTGTGTATGCATCTTTGTGCAGTATATGTGTATAGATATTTGTGTATGTGTGTACACATGTATACATGGGAACACATGTGTGTGCATGATGTGGAAGCCAAAGGGCTGTGTTAGGTGTCTCACTATTACTCTCCGCTGTATCTTTTTATGACACATTGTCTCTCACTGAACCCAGGGTTCAAACATTGGCTAGACTGGCTAGCCAGCAAACTCCAAAGATCCCCATGTTTCTGCAAAGCCCCTTCAGTGGTAAGATTATAGATGCATACACCCATACCCTGGTCTTAGGGATCTGAACTTGAGTCTCATAATTAATCAGCAGGCTAACAATGGACCCATCTCCTCAGCTCTGCATTTCAATTTTATGAATTACTCTTTTAATTGCATGGATTTATGGCCGTCTGTATGATTATTTGATAATTACATATAGTATATAAAGACCACATTGGGTAGTTAATATCTCCATCTTCTCAAATACATTGAAATATTTGGTTAGTATGTAATCTGTATATGTTGGTAAGATACAGTTCAGTGCATGAATGTAATAAGAAAATATGGTGAATATAATCAAAGCAGATGAATGATGGTGCCAGCTCCTTGCCATGACTTTGTGCCTGGAGCCTTCAAGCTCCTCCCTTCTAGTTTTCCCAGTAAGCTTTGTGGACCTACAGTTATTAGATAGACAGCGTTGAACTAGAGTTTGGGTGGGAAAGGAGTGCAGGGTTTATGTCCAAGTTCAGCTCTTCAGTTTTAGCCTTCACAGAATGGGACTGGCCAAGGAACTGTAGCAAAGATAAAGGTTTCCCTGAGCACACATTGCACGCCCACAGCACAACTGACACTTGACCTTCAATCAGCCTTGCTTCTTTAGTCCCTTTGACACGTGGAAAGGGACTGACTGGGTATAACACACAGAGAACACTGAAGCCCAAGAAGGATCTAGAACACGCCCAAGTTGTGTTGCCATCATTTGTAAATCTTTGGCTTCCCTGGGTCTAGAGATTCCAAACAGGCACCTTGTGTTCTCTTCCACAGGCCACTGTCATGTGGGGATTGGGCTGTGCTGCAGTGCCTTTCTGCCAGCTTTCTGCTCAGAGAGGTTGGCGTTGGGCTGACATCTCACTTTTTACATTTTCTTTCCATTTTAATAAATAATATGTCACAATTCAGGCAAGCCAGCCGAATAATAATTTGTCAAGCCCAGAGCCCGACTTAGCTCATTCCCACACTCTTCTTCCTCCTCCTCCCTCTTCTCTGTCCCGTCTTCGCACATCCTGGCAAGCTCCAGATATTTCTGCCTGGGTGCTGTCACCATCCCCTGAAAAGTGGCAAGCATTGAGCCTTTCCCCCAATGTTTCCACCGCCCTACTGTGATCAGCTGTGTATCTCAGGATTGGAGGAGGGAGAGGCGATGGCTCTGAAGGTCCCTCTGAGGTGCCCCACAAGGGTCATCAGACCCTTCCCCCCAAGACTTCGGCATGGGCCTTGGCAGTGCTCTTGAATTTTTACTGTAAGGGGTATGGGGATGTCTTGATTTGTAAAGCACTTGCCTTGCAAAACACAAGACCAGAGTACCATCCCCAGAGCTTACATTAAAAATGCCACATAGGGGCTGGGGATTTAGCTCAGTGGTAGAGCGCTTACCTAGGAAGCACAAGGCCCTGGGTTCGGTCCCCAGCTCCGAAAAAAAAAAAAGAACCAAAAAAAAAAAATGCCACATAGGCTGGATCACAGAGACAAAGGGATGCATGCAGTGTAGCAACTAGCCACCCTAGCCAATCAGCGAGCTGCAGGCTATGAAAGACCCTGACTCAAAGAGAACAGACAGCATTCCTGAGGATGTTATCCAAGTTGTCTCTCAGCTTTTCACACACTCATACATTCATTCGCCCATGCACAGAAGTGCACATAATCATATGCACACACATTTACACATGCACTTATCTTGTTTTTGAAAGATATGGAAGGTCACTGGTTCTCTATTTTCTTATATAGCTCTCATCATCATAACTGATCTAAGACCAATTTGTAGACCTGGTCTCCTCGAAGTCATTGCAACAACTCTGAGAGGGATAATGGTGAGTGTGACTATCACTATTGCCTGGATGGAGGCATCCGGGACTAAAGCAGCCTTCTGGGAAAATGGAGAGAGGAGGGGCTGATGGAGGAGAGCAGCAATGGCCTATTCATAATCTTAATAGTCAATTTGATGAGATTAGCAGAAGCCTAGGAGAGTAGTAAGCCTGATTCTGGGTCTGTCTGTAGTGCATTTCCAGAGAGAATTAACTAGCTAATTAATTAAGGGAAGAAACCCCTCCCTCAGCATGATAGCCTCCAAAAGACTGGGGGCCCAGCCATATATGGCTGCATAGCCCTAGAATCCTAGTGCTGGGGAGGCAGCGACAGACAGGAGGATCCCTTGTGCTCAGTGGCCAGAAAGTACAGCCAAATTGGTTCAGTGAAAGATCTTCCTCAACAACAACAACAACAACAACAACAACAACAACAACATTGTGGAGAGTGAATGAGAAAGGAATTCATCATTCACTACCCGGGCTCTACATGCATGTATATGGGCACATACCTGAAGATGTGCGCGCGCACACGCACACACACACACACACACACACACACACACACACACACACACACACGCAGAGTAAGCCTTGTAAAAGAAAGAGGCTTTCAATGGCATGCTTTTGAGCCCATAAAATATTAATATCTGGCAATTTACAGGAAATAGCGTCAGAGAGACGCCTTTCCAATTGTTCCCCCCTTGAGATCCGTCACAGACTATGTCAAAGGGGACAATAAAATATGAATCTTCTGTGTGAGGAAAAGACCACTTCCACCTAATCCTGGCTGGTTCATTAGAAGATCTGAGTCAGTGGAGGCTGGCAGTCACACAGGCAAGAGGTGTAAGGGCACCACAGCTCTCAAGTCTGGACAGCCCCCAGACCCCAGCACATGCAGACAATCCTTTATGAATGTCACCATTAGCAGTGAAGCGAAACCCAGCCTCTTGGCCCCATTTACAGCTCCATCCCTCATAGCTAGCTAGGCGCTCCCTTTTTATGTTTTAAATCAACACATAATATTTTTACATATTTATGGAATCTACTGTGACAATCCCAGACAAATATCTGATGTATAATAAACAAATCAGCGTAGCTGCTATTTCCACTTCCTCCAGCATTTGGCGTTTCCATATCCAAGCATTTCTTAAGCCATAAATTAGTGTCCAGCTTCTCTTTAAAATGTCTTCACTAAATGGAAGGAAGAAAAGAGAAAAGGGATGGGGTGGGGGATAAAAGGAAGGGGGAGGACAATCCTCTAATTCAGCTTGTAGTGAAAACTCACGTCTCAAAAGTGAGCTCATTGCGAGTCCAGGTTTTCATTCTCTGACATGCACACCTCCTCTTCTACTAAGAAATAGGAAATTCCTGACTCATGGAAGGGTCAAGAAAGACAGGTGGCACAGTTCTGGCCAATGATGTATATGGAGAAAGTTTCTTTCCTATTATCCCGTGGGGAGCCCTTCTTAGAAGTCAGCACCATGTACGGCCGGAGAGCAACTCCTTGATCAGTGTCTGCCCTGCTAGTGATTCTCAGCTCTTCCTCCTCAGCTTTACCTCCTCCCCCTCCCTCTTCCTTCCTTCGACATTACATGACATCACTCCAGTATGACCATGTATAATCTTATGCACATACAGTGTCCTCTGTGATGAGCCTTGAGGAATACACCCTTGAACCCACACAATCCGCACAACCAAGAAGATAATCAGTTCCCTCAGGCTCCCTTTGGGACACACCCTTTCTTGGTCCTCTTGCCTAGGAAACCCCAGATGTCACTTCTCTGTCAGATTAGTTTGCATATTTTAGAATTTCATACAAATGGTGTCTCAGTCAGGGTTTCTATTCCTGCACAAACATCATGACCAAGAAGCAAGTTGGGTTGGAAATGGTTTATTCACACTTCTACATTGCTGTTCATCACCAAAGGAAGTCAGGACTGGAACTCACACAGGGAAGAAAGCAGGAGCTGATGCAGAGGCCATGGAGGGATGTTACTTACTGGCTTGCTTCCCCTGGTTTGCTCAGCTTGTTCTCTTATAGAACCCAAGACCACCAGCCCAGAGACGGCACCACTCACAATGGGCCCTCCCACCCTGAAGCACTAATTGAGAAAATGCCTTACAGCTGGATCTCAAGAGAGGCTCCTTCCTCTGTGATAACTCCAGCTTGTGTCAAGTTGACACATAAACCTTGCCAGTCCAAATGTTGTCATACGATGTGCTCCATTTTACTTAAGTCTGACTTCTTTATCCAAGGGTCATAATAATGTTTTGACTTGTGTGCCCTTTTGTATATAGAATAGTTTGCCCCTCTCTATGACTGGGTGGTTTCCCTATTGTATAAAAGGCATGCCACCTTTTAAGACAAGTCCATTTTAATCTGTTAATGGTTGCAGGGCCGTTTGCAGTTTAGGGCTCTTATAAATAGCACCACCACCGAGCCTCTGTTTACAAGTCTCTGCACGGACTTATACTTTATTTCTGTTATTATTTCTGAGTAAACACCTAGGAATGGAATGGAAGGTACACACTTACCTCTTAACAACGTGTTTTCCAGAGCAGCACACCATTTCACATCCCCACCAGCATAATGGGAACATTCAGAGTGTCCGTGTCCGCTTTCAAAAAATGATCGTGGCTGGGGAGGTGATTCAGTCTGTAAAGCATTTTCCACATAAATGTAAGGGCCTAAATTTAGATCCCCAGCACCCATGTAAACGCCAGGCCTGGCTGCAATCATCTGGAACACCAGGGATGAGGAAAGAAAGATAGGTGACTCTCCAGAACTCACTGACCAGTTAGCTTAATTGAGTCAGAGAGTTAAGCTAAGGTTCAGTGAGAGAACCTGAATCCAAGTAGAGGTGGAGAACCTTTGACCTCTACATACACATGCATCAACACGCACGTGTGCACACACCCAGTCCCTGTCTCTCTCTCTCTCTCTCTCTCTCTCTCTCTCCCTCTCTCCCTCTCTCCCTCTCTCCCTCTCTCTCTCTCTCTCTCTCTCTCTCTCTCTCTCTCTCTCTCTCACACACACACACACACACACACACACACACACACACACACACACACAATGGACAAAAATGTTCTGCTGGAGTCTGGCACAAGCCAGGAACAGTACGTGGGAGGCAGAGGCAGGAGGATCAGGAGTTCAATGCCGTCCTTTCTTACACAGGGAATTTGAGGTGAGACTGTGCTTGCATGAGACATGAGACTCCCATCTCAAAAACAAAGCAAAATGAAAACTTCTCCTCAGAGTTTTCAGTTTGGGTTCATTTAATCTATAAATCAGTTTAGGGAAAATTAATATATTAATAATATCGAGATTGTGTATCTATTACGTGGCATCTTTATGTTAACGCAAGTCTTTAACCCAGTAATATTTTATACTTTCTAGTGTATAGCTCTTATCTATATTCCTCCCAAATTAATCACTATTTAATGTTTTTAATATTGTTGAAAATGATATTTTTAAACTTAATTTTTAATCGTCTGTAGCTATTTTATTGAAACAATTATTTGTGTCTATTGTGCATGTAAGATACACTCCTGTTAAATGCACTCGTTCATTCTGATAGCTCGTTTTTGATTTCTTGGGATTTTCCGTGTAGATGGTTATTTCATGGGAACCAAGGCAGTTTTGCATCCTCCTTTCTGATGGGTATGCCTTTTATTTTCTTGTCTCGGTGAGCTAGCTAAGACCTCCACCACAATGCAGAGTCCAATGACAAGAGCAGGTACCTGGCGTTGACTTTACCCAGTCTTTGATCTCAGAAGGAAAACATCCATCCTTTGCTGTTCTACGGTTTGAAAATGGCTTACCCTGCCTGCTCCCTCAAAGTCTTATGTTAATGATATAAGAGGATTCAGATTTAATCTGAATGTGGTGTTATGAGGAGGGATCTTTAGGGGAACAGTTAGTCGAGGTTAGGAAGGAGCCCCCACAAACAAATTGTCCTAGTTTGCTTTTCATTGCCGGGATAGAACAACATGACCAAAAGCAGCTTGGAGAGGAAAAAGCTTATTACCTTTTATAGGTTAGAGTCTGACTTGGGGGGAAGCCAGGGCAAGAGCTCAAGGTGGGAACCTCCAGGCAGGAGCTGAAGCAGAAACCATGGAGAAACCCTGCTTGCTGGGGTGTTACCCAGGTCTCTCTTAGCCTGCTTTCTTATAGGACTCAGGACCACCTGCCCAGGCAGGGGTGGCGTCACCCACAGTGGGCCGGGTCTTCCCACATCAATCGTTAAGAAAATGTCCTATAGACGGGTCCATACATTTCCTCATTTGATATCCCTAGGTGACCCTGTGTCAAGTCACTTAAACAAACAAACAGAAAAACTAACCCCCACATGAATCCTCAGGGTTTTATAACCAGACAACCTCGATCCAGAGAGGTAGTTCAGTGGTAGCACTTTGGCTTAGCATGAGCCAGGCCCTGAATTCAATCCCCAGCACTTTAAAAACTGCTAGTGGGGCATGAGACCAGATACACGTACTCTCCAGACATATATAACACAGTCCTGAGGAGCTTGCACCAGAGCCTAAATCATAGTCTGGACCCTATACCCCCAAGGTCATGACCCCAAAATATATGTCTTCTCTCTATAAAGTAAGAGACTGCAGAACTTCTGGTATTGAATTAAGCTACAGCTGACAAAACACTTTCACTATTAAATACTATGGAGGTCTTCAGTGCCCTGACCGATTTTTTAGTCTGCATATCTACACATCATTGGGAGAGGTGTTAACAGCCCGCACCATAGCCGGGGGTTGTGTACTTCTCACGGCATCACCAGTTTTTACTTCATGCATTTTGATGCAGAGTTAGTGGTACCTGTCCCCTCCTGTCATTACATACTTCGGGTGAGCTGACCCCTTTGTCATTGAGGGGATATCACTTCTTTGTCCTCCTAATCCTCCTTGCTCAGAAACTGTCCAGGACTTGTAGAGCGACTACAGTTTCTTTTCACGGAGTCAGCACGTTTTACCTCTTTCTATCCTCAGCTTTCATCTCTCTTATTTTAATGTATCCACTGTACAATTAGAGCTGTGGTACGTAATTTAGAACGCCGATTTGTGAAGGTAAACTCCACTTGTTAGGGCAAAGTGGATCGCGTGTAGTCCCCGGAGCAGCTAAGGGACAGCTTTGATCTTTGGCACACTTTGCAAGTCCACAGCTTTCTGATCAACCTTGGCTGCTTCATAATCTCCTCTTTCTCTCTCTCTCTCAGTGTGGAAGAACTCACCTCCCCCATGCCTGGGCTTCTGGCCCTTCCTGTGGATGTGAAGGTCAGTGAGGTGTCTGAGATTTATATGTTGCTAAAGTCAGTTTTAAGGGAAGCAGCAATGATGAAGGTCTGGTGTGTTCTACGCAGAGGAACTCAAGAGATGGAAAGAGGCCCAGTCACAAGTACTAGGTCACTGTCTGACTGCATCCAGAGGACCACTGTCCTGCCTTATAGACCCTGCAAGGATGACCAGGATCACCCTGGTCGTGATGCTGATGTGTAAACTTCTCACGTGCTGTCTGAGGGGCGTTCGTTGTAGTTGTTTGCTAGTGATGGCTCAGTAGCTCAGCAGCCTCCATAGAATGTCTTTGATAGAATAGTATCTCGGCACTTTGCTAAGCTCAACCATCTGCGTACTATCATTCTTGTAGCCAAGCACTTCTGTGACAGTGACAAGAACCTTTTTTTTTTTGTATTTAGGCTTGTAAAAAAATTTTTCATTGATTCTTTGTAATTTTCCTATCATGCACCCCAATCTCATTCATCTCCCCATCCCTTTATCTCCACCCTGTGCCCTGCAACCCTCCCCTGCAAAAGAAAAAAATATTAAAATAAAAAGAAGACCAAAAAACCCGAACAAGAACAAGAACAAGAACAACACACACACACACACACACACACACACACACACACACACACACACACACACTGTGGAAGCGGTAATATGTCACGGTGTGTCACACAGTGTGCCTTTTTGCCCAAACACTTTTACTTGCAGTGAGTCATGGGTCTAGTTTGAGGCCTCTGGGTTCTGCCTCACTATCAATACTGGATCTTAATCCGGACTCCTCTCTGATATCTGTTGTTGCCCTATGTCATGAAGATCCTGAAGTCTTGGCTCTGCAGGACTGGCCCCTTCATATGTCCCAGCAGTTCATAGATTGAGCAGATGTTGGGATGAGCCAACTTAAAGCCCTGGATGGTAGCTGAGTTAGTCAGCCTGCCAACTCTTCCGTATCCCCACCACCAGGCCTGCTCTCCTTGCTTCCCAGGCAAGGTGCAGGGCCACTCTCCCACATGCTGCAGTCAGTGAGAGGCAGGGCCAGCTCTGCACAACTCTTGTTCATCAACATGCTTCTAGGCAACAGCCCAGATCAGGGAGGTCAGGAAGGCCTTTGGTGGTAACATGGACCCTGAACACAGACCCCTGCTGTCGCATGCCCGTGAATCCAGACACAGTCCTCAGCAGTAGCTCAGACTGGGCCTTCATCATGGCCTCGGGTCACAGGGCAGGCTGTTCCTCACCCACACACACCTACACCCACCCGACCCCTGTCTCTAGTTCCACCTCTCTTCATACTACACAAACTGTTCCGCTTCTTTTTCTCTCCCGTCTTTCCATCGCTTACTTGCACGTTCTAGTGGCTTCCACTGCAGGTGGACCGCATGACAGAGCATGGGCCTCTGGGAGTCTTCTGCCCTCCAATGAGAACTTTCTTAACCTTGGACTTGGCAGCTGAGTGTTTCCTCTCTGGAATACGTGGCAGATGTGGGTTACCTGTGGCTGCAATGGGGTTTCCCCTTTTAGCTTCTTTTTTTTTTTTTTTTGGTTCTTTTTTTTCGGAGCTGGGGACCGAACCCAGGGTCTTGCGCTTCCTAGGTAAGCGCTCTACCACTGAGCTAAATCCCCAGCCCCCCTTTTAGCTTCTTAACCTTAGGGTCACCCTTCCCAGCCATGCCTAGCACACTGGCACCAGCCTTCCTGGCTTCCTTCTTTATCCAGTTTCTCTGCTTTTCTCCCAGGCAACTTGCAAGATGGGAAAGACTACTCTGTCTTTAAAGTTGCACTTCTTGTGGACAGCACACAGTTGGTCTTGTTCTTGTCACCTGATCTAACACTTGCTGCCCTGATTTTGAATGTTAAGACCATTTTCTTTTATCTAGTGTGATTTTTGGCTGTAAATCCACCATTGGATGTGTTTTTCCCATTGCACTTTTTCCTTTTATTCTTCTTGCTTTATTTTAGATTATTTTATTAATGTATCTAGTTACTGGCCTTGTTTTGTCTTTATTTTTATTTTTTAAAACAAGGTCTCACTATTTAGTGCAGACTGACTTTAATTTGTAGTTCTCTCCCCAGCCATACAAGTGCTAGAATTACTGACGTGCCCTATCATCTAATTAGCTGTTTCTTATGATTTCATTCTCCCTTTGGTGTGTATGTATGTGTGTGTGTGTGCGTGCATGCGTGCGTACCTTTGTCTTTGCCTTTATCTCTCTCTCTCTCTCTCTCTCTCTCTCTCTCTCTCTCTCTCAGTATATATGTCTGTCTGTTTGTGTGTATGTCTTTGTATCTGTGTGTCTATGTGTGTATGTCTGTGTGTTCCTTTGTTTTGCCTGTGTGTTTCTGTCTGTCTGTCTGTCTTCATATTTCTCTGTCTGTCTGTCTCTTTCTCTGTGTGTGTTTGTCTGTCTTCTATCTCTGTGTATATGTCTTTGTCTATATCTGTGTGTCTATGTCTGTGTGTCTATGTCTGTGTGTCTGTGTGTGTGTCTGTGTGTGCCTTTGTTTATGCCTGTATGCCTCTGTGTGCGTGTGTCTATGTCTCTGTCTGCCTGTCTTTCTATTTCTCTCTGTCTCTCTCTCTGTCTCTCTCTGTCTCTCTCTGTCTCTCTCTGTCTCTCTCTGTCTCTCTCTGTCTCTCTCTGTCTCTCTGTGTGTGTGTGTGTGTGTGTGTGTGTGTGTGTGTGTGTGTAAGGATGTATGCAAGAGCAGAGGCCAGAATTTGATGCAGGATATCTTTCTCAGTCACTTTCCATTTATATTTTGAGTTAGAATCTCTCACTGAGTCTAGGGCTCTCTGATTCAACTAAGCTGATTGGTCAGCAAGTCCCATGATCCTCTGTCTCCACTCCCCACCCCACCCCTAGTGCTGAGATGTGTGCCATATCTAGCGTTTGCAGCTAAGTTCTTGGGATTAAATTTATACCATCGTGTTCACATACCTAGCTCCTTACCAAGTAACCCATCTTGTCATCCCTTTGTTGGTTTCTTACAGCTATCTTTTTGCTTTCTGTCATTAGGGGTTCCTCTAGAATGGAGTTTCTTGGTCCTAGTGCTATTAGCACAGTGGCTATAAAATCCTTCCTTTGGGGAGCTGCCCTATGCAATTTACAGCACATAACAGCACCCTTGGCTCCTCCCACTAACTGCCAGGAACAGCCCTCCCCTTGTTATGAGGAAGTCCTCAGGACCGTGCATGGAGGACTTGTGTTTTGCAGTATTGAGGACCAAACCCAGGGCCCTGTAAATGCTAGACAAACACTCTCCATGAATAACACCCCCAAACCCCACATGCAGGGCTTACAGATTAATCATATTATAGTCAAGCAGATATAGCACTTTGAATATGCAATTCAGTCTTTTGACATTGTGATATAATGTCATCCAAAAAACATGATAGATTTCTTTCATAACTATTCTGGGATGCATTATACCCAGACTGTAAGAAACTGTCTATACCCATGCACACGCAGGCAGCACTAAGTAAACTCAGTGAGAGGGAGGAGGAAGGGGAGGGAGAAGAAGGAGGAAAGAGAAGGAGGAGGGAGAGGGCAGAGGAGGGAAAGGGAGGAGGGAAAGGGAGAGTACCTGGAGGTAGGAGGGCATAATGGTGAGAGAGGAGAGTTGGAAGAATAAACTAGGAAATAGATTTGATCAAAGCACTTTATATGCATTTATGATGTTCCCAACTTTAAAGGCATATTTTATCTACATTGCTCCATCATACCACTTTATTTGACATGTATTATCCATTTTTGTGGTCCTGGTGTATGCAGGGAAGAGCGAGCACTAAGGTGCACCCTTAGCCCTCCACCAGTATCATGGCCCTGCCTTTACTTCTCGTGAGCTGTAAACCCCACCACCCATTATCCTTTGTGCTTCTTAGACATAATCTCTTAACAGACTTTAAGAATAAAGGGGGAAAGTATTTCTGCTCACGTACTCTTTATATAACTTTAACTCTCCATCTGGTATCAATATATTTTCTGCTTAAAGGATTTATTTTAACATTTCATAAGGGAGCTGTCTTTGGATGACGGCTTCTGTCGTTTGTAGGTTTGAAAGAACAGCCTTTACGTCGACTTTGTTTTTTTTCGAAATCTGTTCAGTAGGTAGAGGATTCCAGGCTAAGAGTCGCTTTCGTTCACTACTTTAAAGCTGTCTCAAGACAGGTGTCATTTCCAAGGAGTCGCTTTCATGTTTGTCTTTGTTCTGTGGCATGCCTCCAGTCTCCGACGACTGGGCTGTCAGCACTGGTCACTCGATGCTCGCTGGATAATTTCTGTCACCCTGCCTTTAGGGTCACAGATCTGCAGGGTCTGAAGCACTGATAATTACACCTGATTTCCTGTCCAGGAATGATCTTTTTATCTCTAAAAATGATACCCTGGCTATTCTTGTTTATTGGTCTGTTTCTATCCCGTTGGCACTCTCTTCTAACTTCTTAAATAGCTGATTTGCAGGAGCGGCTTTAGAAACCTGTCTGCTAATCAGATCGTGCATTTCATGCTTGAGTCTCTTTCTACTGATGGATTTTTCCCCCCTCATTCTGGGTTGTAGGTCATGTTTTCTTTTGCATGCCTGATCACTTTTTTTTGTTGGAAGTCAGGGACTGTGTGAATTTTCCAGCATGCAATGAGGTTACTTAGAAATGACTTTGGTGCCGTCAAGGATGAGTATTCTGATAGCCAAATCTCACCCCCTTTCTCTTTCTGTAAAAGAGCTGTATGTGGAGTGTTGTCTCCATCCACACCTGGCCAACAGCATGGGTGGCCAGTGGGTACCTTGGGGTGCTAACAGCCAATTTGCTAAGATGGAAACCACGTGACAAAACCTAAAATGTTCCCTGTCTGGCCCCTTACAGAAAATGTGTTGCCAACCTCTGCTTGAGATGAACACCTTGTAAATTTTGCTTGGTGGCTACAGCACAGCCCTAACCTCTGATAAGCTGTCCCCACCACTGAGGCAATGTCTCTGAGGATGCCTGGACTACTTATCACAATAGTCCACTGTGGAAGACAGAAATACATGAAACTTTCAGCCCCTGTGATCTCCAGGGAATTGTCCTGCCCACAGTGGCCTCAGACACATCTGACCAGCGCCTCCCACCCATGACCAAGAAGATGTCTCCTGGAAATGTCACTAACATATTTTCTTCCCCACCTTTCCCCTCTCTCCCTCTCTCCTTCTTCCCTACACTCTCTCTCTCCCTCCCCCTCTCTCCCTCCCTCCCTCTCCCCAGCCTTTTGTCCATGAGGATTTTTTGCTACATTTGCTCAATTCCAGCCTACCACTCTTCTCTGTTGGGGTTCTCCCTCCCTCCACCACAGTCCACTAAGTAGTCTTCCCTATCAACAACATAGCAACCACAGCATGTGCCTTATTTCCCCTCCTGGGTGAGCGCTGTCCTACACTGCCTGTTGCCCAGTATCTGTAAAACACTCTAGGCTTCTTCTATGCATAGAGCACCTTTTTACTGGGTAAGCTGATCAGAGCTGGGTTTTCTGTTAGGTGCAGCCAGAAACACCCTGACTGAAACAGGCACGCAAAAAGGATAAGGAGGATGTATTGTCTTTCTGAACCCTGAACAGTAGGTTGAGAAAGAGTAGCAAGTATTCCAAAGCCTGAAAAACACCAGGCTGCTCTAAGAAGGGGCCTTTTCAAGGCTGTGGGGTCCATTTTCGTGCCTGGCCATGGGCAACATCACAGACAAGGCGAGCTCAACCACATCTGCATCTGCTTTCTTGCTGTTTTGACTTCATAAAGACTCAAGTGATGATGCCAGAGGCGGAGAATGGAATAGAGGAGCGCCAGGAGTTAATTAATTCTTCCCGTGCTCTGCACGGAAGGCTCTGGTCTGGTGATGACCATTTCAATGGCTTACATTAAACAGGTAGTAAATTAATTCCTGCAAACCCACACATCCTGCTGGGGCACCAGCCTCTGGAAGGCCAGTGTCCTCTATTTGAAATAGGATTGCCTCACTGTTGAATTAGAGCAAACCCAGAAGGGCCACAGGTCCTGAGGTCACGACTTGGGGTTACAGGGGCTGGTAGTGGAGCCAGGAGCTTGGCATAAAGAGGAGGATGTAGAGAAGGTGGTAAAGGACAGGAACTAAGGGTGAGGCCTCTGGAGAGAGCTGGGGCTTTAGGTTAAGACCGGTCATCCCAGGCAATTTGAAACAAGTCAAAGGTCTGGATGGCTAGATGCAGGTTCTAGAGTCGCATTTCAGAAGGCAATTATAGGGAACAGAGGGCCAGGGTTTGATATACTTGGGAGCTGACAGTGAGTACATCCTGGGAAAAGTTCCATTTGGAATGCATGGGGCTTGGGTTGGGGCTGATCCTGCCATCCCAAGGTCTCCCGCAGTAACAAGTTCAGGAATTCATCCATCCCAGGCATGTCCTCTTTCGGGCAGTAGTTTGATGGATGGGTTCCAAAGAGAGGGATTTTACGATGGGTTCGTGGGAGGAGATGTCCTCCAATGTTAACACGGCAACTAATGAGGCATTGAGCTTGAAGCAGGACACCTTGATTCTGCGTCTATGCCATCTGAGCCACTAGACTACCAGGTGGATTCGAGCGAGTTGCTTTAAGCTCCTGAAACAGTAGTTTCTCCTTGCAGACGTAAAAGGTTTGAGATTCCGTCCTCCACTGCAGTAACTAACTCCCTAACTTGGTATTCTCCAATGCATCAGTGGCCACATAGATATTTTACACACAGTGCGAAATCCTTAGGATGGAGACACTGTTGCCTTAATGTTGACGAGATGAAGGAAGGCCAGTAAAGGTAAGGGATGGGCTTGGGTTTGCACAGCCAGTAGCTGACATCGCCAGGAATCTTTGGCCAGTCTTGACTTCTAAGGCATGAGGCTACCTCCTGCTTCTGACCAATGATTATAATTGACCCATGTATAGACATCGCCGATATAAGTCTTGAACTCTCAGATAAACCTCAGGACGATACACTAGGATGTGAGTGGAAACCTATATTTGCTCTACCCAGTACTCCCCTGAGAAATGCCATGGGAGACTGGAAGACGCAGGGAGTTGGATGTAACAAGCCTGCTTCCATTTGGGTCCAACTCATTCAGATTATGATACAAAAGCAGACACACTATCTATGGTCTTTAATGAATCAATGGTTTAAAATAACCTTGGCTACTGAGAACTTTAGAGGTCTCAACGGTTGAGGGAAATCTATTTAAAATCGGCATCCTTTCTCTAAAACTAAGGGCCCTCAAATTAAGCATTCTTTTCATGCATCAGTAATTCCTGAGTCTGGTGATTAATTACCGAAATGTTAAAGGTCTTTTATGTTTATGATACATGCCTGCGTTCTGCAGGCTCATAATGAATTGTAATTTTTTTCATTAGCACTCTTCATATTCATTGTTTGCACTCTATTATATCTTAGTTGATAGTTTAGATAACATTTAGAAGTAATAAAACTTTTTTTTTCTGTAAAGAAATTCCATGCTTCCAACTTTTCACCAAGGTTAATAAAAAAAAAAATGGTTTGCAAAGGGAAGAAAATAAAAGCCCAGTCCCTGAAAGCCAGTTAATTTGAAAACTTATTGGAGAGGGCCAGGGCAATGGACTTCCGGTTTTCATTTTACTTCTTGCCAAGACATCAGCCACAGCCCTTCCCCGTGTTGACTTCACCTGCCAGTGCCTTATTTTTTTTTTCTCTCTCTCTCTGCAAAATGGGGCAGAGAGAAGGAGCAGCTACCTGGTGTTAAATTGTGGTGAATTGTCAGAACAAAATAGCCTCCAGGCATTCATGAATCAAATAGGGACATCACTCTTCTTTAAGGAAAAGTAAACAGGAAACTGTCAACAAGATAAGGAGTTTGTTACAAACCCTGAATGAATTTATCGGAATGGTAGCCTGTCTTTGTGCCCTTCATTCACACCTCAGAGCTAGAAAAGCCTACAACTCCTCTATTTAAATACAATAGCTTCCGGGTGAGTGGGTGGAGGGGGGGGGGATGACAGGTATCTCAGGGAGATAATTTCAAAATTGCCACCCTTTCCTCCATCGCTGTCTGTACTGATATCATCTTGTCCATTATGATCCAGAGAGAGCCTGTTTGAATCTCAAACGCGTGCCCGACACAGGCAGGGAAGCGAGTGAAGTACCAGAGAAGAACAAATTGAAATTATAATCAGCTAATTATATCCCCTCTTAATTGAGACGCTGATTTTCTTGACAGTGCATCAAACCGGCCTGGCATCTCCTGCCAGCCAGAGCTGGGGAAAGTTTCTGGTCATGAAACAATATTAATAGTAATAGAAACAAACAGCTCTCAGAATGTCTTCAGTCCACTCAGGTTCCATTTATTCTCCATTATAAGAACTCTGAGAAGCAAGGGAATTGGTGTCAGGGAGTGTGGGCAGGCACCCAAGGGATGTTCTTGGCTTCAACCTTGACTCCTCTTTGTCACGCAGCCTGCCTTCCACCTGCCAGCCGCTCCCTCCACCACCTGTGCTGACTGCTTCTCCTCTCAGCCTCATTGCCCCAGGCTATCCTCAGATTGTGTATCTATTGTTAAATAACCTTCAAGTGGTTCTTTTATTCTTGCCTTTTTGACCTACAACTCTGTTTTTCTACCCTGTGGTCGCACTTCCCTGTCACTTCTCCCCGCTTGCAGCTACTATCGAGCCTGGCTGCTGTCACCTTGTGGTCTCAGCTCCTGCCACAGACACACCACTCTGCATCAGCCTAGTGAACACTTGAGCTCCATCATCCCCGGCGCCACGAAGAAAAGAAAAACCACGCTTCTAAACATCAGAGGGCCCCTGTCCTACCGTGCTCACTGTTGCTGTGATAAAAACACTAACCAAAGCCAAACTTGGGGAGGAAAGGGCTTATTTGGCTTATAGGTTACAGTCTGTCTGTCATCAAGAGAAGCCAAGACCAGGACTCAAACCAGGAAGCAGGAGACATCCCCACTGGTGCCAACAAACCTGATAGAGGCAATTCATCCATTTGGGGTCCCTCTTCCCTCTGGACTCTAGTTTATACCAAGTTGACACAAACTTGCTAATAGCTGAGTGTATTCTGCCGCTTAAGTTCTCAGATACAAGTTTTATCAACCTTCCTCCCCCACCCCTCTTCTCCAACCCCCCCCCCACCACTCCAAAACCTGCCCAGGACCAGGCTGACTCATGGCTCAAGGATGGGTGTGATTTTGATGATGGTGGTAGGAAGTACGGAAGGAGACTTTAAATGAAGGAGATTCCCTTCGCCCACATTGTCGGCAGGCTACAGTGGGTGCTGCTCACCAAGGCACTGCCTTCAGAGTGCACCAAGAGCAGCCAGCACAGGGGAGGGGAGGGCAGAGCAGACACCAAGTCCCTCCAGTCTCCACGGTGATTACTCAGACTGCACTCACTCCCTTTCCCGTGAGGCCTGGTCACTAATATATGGTTCCCACTCTTCACGAAATTCAGCCCTAAAGAGATATGTGCCTCTTCAGAAAGCCTACTTGACGGTATTGTGTTTGAGGTCTGGTCATTCTCTTAGGAAAGGGTGTTCAGGTGGGGGTCTACTATCCAAGATGCAGGGTAGAACATAGGACTCGAGACAGAAGTGTCACTGAGCCCCAAGTTTCAAAAGCACTTTGAAGCCAACATCAAAAACAAGGTCAGGGTGACTAGGGGCTTCCAGGGGGACAGAGTAAGACAGATACACCCAGAGTCTATGGTAAGGAGTTATTGCACAGAAGTCAAACTGTTCAGAGTCAATAAAATATTTGTCACACAAGCATAAGGAGGTGAATTCAGATCCCCAGCAGTCACATAAAATGCCAGCCACAACAGAATGTATTTGTAATCCCAGAACCAAGGAGGTGGAGAAAGGAGAATTCCTGAGGCTTGCTGACTGAGCTCCAGGTTCAGTGAGAAACCCTGAAGATAAAACTAAAATGGTATATGGGTCCCAGCACTCGGGAGCCAAAGACAGACAGATCTCTGTGGGTTCTAGGCCAGCCCGATTGATCTAGTAAGATTTAGGCTAGTCAGAGCCAGACAGTGAGACACTGTCTCAATGAAAGGATAGTAGAGAGGGAAAGAGGAAGATAGTTAACCTCTAGCTTCCACACGTACATGCACACTTGTACATACACACCAGACACACACACACACACACACACACACACACACACACACCAGGTACACACACAGACACATACACACACCAGACACACTGACACACAAACACACACACCAGATACACAGACACACACACCAGGCACACACACAGACACAGATACACACACAGACACACACACACACACAGACACACACACACACACACACACATACCAGACACACTGACACACACACACCAGACACACAGACACAGACACAGATACACACACAGACACACACAGACACACACACACACACACACACACACACACACACATACACGTGCACAAATCATTTCTCTTCCACTGCAGGAGGGCCCAGAAAAGGCTTTCTAAACACAGGGGACCTCTAAGCAGGCTCTGAAGGATGGAGACAAGCTTGCCAGGTAGAGTGGGATTCGTTTCAAGGATAATATTGTGATTTCTGCCCAACTTTTCAGGAACGCATATGTCCACCGACTGACAGTCATTTCACAAAGCCAGACGTGTCTGTGGTGTCTGTTCTTTTTCTAGCTCTCTTTTTATTTATTTATTTTTAATGGAATGGTTGTTTCGTGGTACTTACAAAATGTCCTCTGCCTGCCAGCAATGAAGGCACCAAAAATATCAGAGAGGGAAATAAATGTGCCAAGAAATGAAAGAAAGGTGGGAGCTGGGTTCCTTCCATTGAATGAAGTGAAGTCTTGCAGGTAGGGAAAAGTGTGCTGAGGTAAAGGAGAGGCAACCAAATCCAGAGGCAAACCTATACCCACCCTGGCACTAGTAATGGCACGCAGACACACTGTGAGTGGCTGCACTGGGCTAGCTGGAGCCACAGGATCTTCCAGTAGCCACAGATGGGTTTATATTTTCCATGCACTTGGAATCCTGCCCAGTGGTTAGAGAAGGCTCTCTCCAGGGATGGGTTCTGTTCTGGAAAGAAACCTCCACAGTGTCTTCCGGGGTGGCATTCCTGTAGGGATCCTGGGAACTGCTATAAGGAGGCTGAAGTAGAATGCTAGTCGTGAATCCCAACTTCCTCTTCCTGACTCAAGCCAGAGCCCGGCTGCAGCTGGCTCTCCTGGTTTGACTTTGATTTGTGGAGCTGGAGGCCCCTTTATCTGATGGCAGTAAGTCCTGTACTGGTTTCCCTGCTTCCTCTGTGCAGAGGCATGGCCAGACCCTTTTCTCCTTTCCTCTCCATTCTCCTTTCTATTCCCTTTGTGCATTCCCTTAATTTCTAAGTATCTCTTTAACATGGGGAAGGGTCCCTGGAAGGCTGTGGCATGCACTATTAGATCCTCCTTGCTTTTTAATGCACGTTAAGAAGGTCAAAGGCCAGTGGGGAACAGGAGATCCCTACACAAAATGGAACCCTTCTTACCCCCCAGCTCAGGTAATCACTACAGGGAGTCCCTCTACCCCAACCCGAGCCTCTGGATAAATCATAGAGGAAACAAAGTGGGCATTACTGGGAAGCCCCTTCCACTCATGGAGAAAGCCAGTGAATTTCAGGGCTAGCCCTTTCAGACTCGTGGCTCTGGATGTGGTATAGACCTGCCTACTACATCCTCCATGAACCTTGGCAGAGATCCTGGCTGGGCACATGGTCACTCCTGTTTGGCAATCATTCTTCAGAGCTCCGAGGATGAGGCAGTCAGAAAGAGGGCTCTGGGAGAACAACACTAGGTCACAGAAAGAGTGTCAAGGCTGTGTGTCTCACCTGTGAAGTTAGGACACTTCCTCAGCTGGCTCTATTCCTGAGCTGTCATGAAAATGAAATGAGATTATCGGTTTGTTTGAACACATTCAAAGTGTTTTAGTTGATTACCCACTGAGTAGTAGGTTCTGGAGGTTAAAAAAAAAAAAAAGAAATATACGCCCCGCCCACAAAGTACTCGAAGCCAAGTAGGGAGGACAGACAAGTGATAGGTCCCAATGCAGCCTGGAAAGCCCACAGGAAGCCATCAACCAGTCTATCTACCAGGGGAAGGACTTGGGTCTGAAGGATGAATGCATGCTAGCTAGACAAGGGGAGATGTGGTACATTCCAGGGAAGGTCTCTACGTAGACCAGGGGCTACAATGACGACATTGTTCTTGGGATTCTAGATTGCAGTTGAAGAGGCAGAGAGAGGCAAACAAAGAGGGAGTAAGGACTAGACCACAAAACAGCTGTGCCAGATGAGGCCGTCCCTAGAAAGCAGGGAGGAAGACTCAGATAGGAACATGGCAAACTCAGATTCCTCCTAGCAATTCTGGGCTGCAAGGCAGATTCATTGGAAAGATGAGCTGAGAGCAGCAGGCTTGAGTGGGAGCCAAGGGCATAGTCCAGGAAGAGGAAGAATAGGCCCAATGGAAGGACAATGGCCAGAATGAAGAAAAACAAAGGGACCCACCGGATATGGGTGCAGAGAAGACAGCGGGGATCTGGTTTGGCGGATGGATGGAACAGGCTGTATTCACTGAGAACTGTCAACTTTTTATCAATGAAGCTTGCCAACTGGCCAGCAGTCACTTTACCTGCTACGGTGTTCTACAAGTCGGGATGAGGGGAAAACAGGCCCTCTCCCCTTATTTATGAACTCTTCTTATCGTTCTCCATAGTTTGAAAAGGGGGGAACCATTAAATACCAGTAAAGTGGAAGAAGAGCTTTTAGAACTGAAGCTAGGGACCCAGAAAGGTTGGACATTGGAAGACATGAAGTTTCATGGGATTTGCCTGTTGGAAACTGCTACTTGGGAAAGAGTCTGGAAAGCCCCCTAAAGAGACAGGCTGAGCCAACTATGGCAGCTGGGGCCCTGTAAGCTTCACACTCGCTCAAAAGGCTGAATTAGGAGAACTGTTCTGAGGGTAAGAACATCATGGGGTGAATAGCAAAAACCTGCCTTAAAACGGGGTGCTGGGGAGATGACTCAGTTAAGAGCCTAAGTTGAAATCCCCAGCACCCATGTAAAAAGCAAGGCACAGTGGCACCCATTTACAACCCCAGCACAGGAGGAGACAGGCAGATCCTGTAGGTCATGGCCTTAGTCCTGTTGGTGAGTTCTAGGTTCAGTGACAAACCCTGATCCAAAAATAAAATATGATTAGGTGGGAAGTAACTGAAGGAGGAGACTGCAACCTTTGGCCTTACACACACACACACACACACACACACACACACACACACACACACACCACACATACCACACACACACACATACACACACCACACCACACCACACATACCACACACACACACATACACACACACACACACACACACCACATACACATCACACATACACCACACACACACCACACACACACCACACACACCACACACATACCACACACACACTAACACACCCCACACACACATATCACACACAACACACACAACACACACACAACACACACACAACACACACACAACACACATACCACACACACAACACACACACACACAACACACACAACACACACACACCATACCACACACACACACACAAACACACACACCACACACACACACACACCACAATACCAAAAGATAAGAAGAAAAACATTTCCAACCACATCAGACTTGAGATTAAAAACTGTACAAAAACATCAATGTCAGAGAGATAATTTTGCAAGAAAAATGCCTAATCAGTAGGGATTTAATGGGCCACTTTAGCCGTGCAAGAAGAAGTGTTGATATTCTACGCCGGCTATCTTATAATCACCAGAGTACTTAGCTTCATGTAAGCCATCTCGTACTCATTAGAAATAAGGGTAATTTTATTCATTGGAAAGAACGCTCCAATTTATGGCATCATAATTGCTCGAGGTTATACATTTTGATAGAGAAAGCTTCGTGTTTGGCAGAGGTCGGGGATGACCAGATGGGGAACTCAACTATTATGACAAAGACCTTAGGGGTCAGGATGACATTTGGGGACTATTTCAACCAAACATGACTGGGTCATGCTGCGGTAATAAACACCTGTCTTAATTTGTTTTAAAACACTGTATCAGAATACCATAGACTGGGTTAATTTGACTAATAGTTTTAGAATTCAGGATCAAGGGCCTACAGATTACCGGGGGTAGGGAAGGGGGATGCACTTCATCATCCCATGGTGGAAGGAAGGATGAAAGGCAAGAGACAGAAAGTGTGAGAATAAAAGTGAGAGAGAGAGAGAGACAGAGACAGAAACCTGAGAGAGACAGACAGACAGACAGACAGACAGACAGACAGACAGACAGACAGACAGAGACAGAAAGACAGAGGCAGAGGCAGAGGCAGAGGCAGAGACCTGACAGAGAGGTGGCATCAGTCATCCACTAGAGGGGACTCCTTGTGACTTAAACAATGTCCATTGAGTAGTAAGCTTCTGTTTTCTCCTGAATCTGAAGTGAACCCCATAGGCACATGTGTCCCCAGCAGGTGACACAGATTTGAAAGTAATGGAGGTGGAGCCTCCCGGAAATGTTTGGAGTTGGGGGTGGGGCTCAAGGTTTATAACTGGCCTCCCTTTCTGTCTGCACTCTGTTTCCTCCATGTGGACACAGTATGACCAACCGCCCCCTGTTTCTGTTGCCACACCCTCCCCACCATGACAGAATATATTGCTTCAGAAATGTAAGCCAAAATAAACCCTGCTCAAGTTGCTTTTTGTTGGGTGTTTGGTCACAGACACATGAAAAATAAGTGACACAATTTCCAGTGCATTTTTGTGGGTGAGCACCTTGAAGCCATAGCTCTTACAGACAGCTAAAGCATGGGGTTAGATAACCTAAGAAAACCCTGGGTCTAGAATTCTGAGAGGTTTGAGTTAGAGATTGATCCTTACTGATCACTGGATACCATGGGTTTTGATGAGATTTTCCAGGTGTCTTAGTTAGAGTCTCTATTGCTGTGAGGAAAGCATCAGGACCAAAAAGCAAGTTGGGGAGGAAAGGGTTTATTTGGTTTACACTTCCTTCCACATTGCTGCTTATCACCAAAGGAAGTCAGGACAGGAACTCAAACAGGGCAAGGTCTTGGAGACAGGAGCTGATGCAGAAGCCATGGAGGAGTGCTGTTTACTGGCTTGCTTCACACAGCTTACCCAGCCTGCTTTTTTGCCCAAGACCAGCAGCTCAGGGATGGCAACACTCACAATGGGCTGGGCCCTCCCCCCATTGATCACTAATTAAGAAAAAGCCTTACACCTGAATCTCTTGGAGGCGTTATCTCAACAGAGTCTCCTTCCTCTCTAATGACTTTAATTTGTGTCAGGTTGACACACAAAACCAGCCAGTACACCGGATAAGAGAAAATACTAATAGTCATTAGCTGTTAGAGAGCTAGAGACGGGGCAACACCCAGAACTTGGTCTTTAGCTTCCTGGTGCTACCTCTCTGGCCCTCAGTCTACAGAGAAAATGTACCAAAATGCCACTTATTTGAAAGTTCCTCACTAGGTATGTGAGACCCATGTGTAGACACTGGATCCCAAAAGCCAGGACCAGATTTCACTTTAGTTTGTGTTGGACGGTCATAGACCTGGAGGAGGCCTGTGGAGCAGATGTTACACCTCGGTTAACTCCATGGCGTGTATATGGGCTCGACTCTGAAGTAACAACCTCCTGACAGCTCAGAAACGTATAAAGCGGAATGGGGGAGGGGGCAGAGTCTTCCAGTACTGGACAACGTAGAGAACAGGAGTAGAGAGATGGCTCAATCGATGCAGTGATTAGTTGACAAGCTCAAGAACCCGGGTTCTGATCTACAGCACCCATGTAAAGAGCTAGCCTAGCTACAACAGTGTGAGCCTGTCAACCTAGCTCCTGAGGATGGAGCCAAGCAGAGAGCAGTGAGCTCTAGAGTTAGACCCTGTCTCAAAACCATAAAGTGGGGGATGATAGAGAATGACACAGATGTTAGCTACTGGCCTTCACACCTGCACACACAGGTGAGGACATCTGCATGTGCAGGTCAGCTCACCTGCATGGAGAGAGAGAGAGAGAGAGAGAGAGAGAGAGAGAGAGAGAGAGAGAGAGAGAGAGAGAGAGAGCCCTTGCTATGAATGTTGTAGGGAGGTGTCTTTACCCTTGTCTTAGCAGATCTTTATTGCCTCAAACGCCCATGCCCTGTTCCTGTGCCCTAACAGCCATTGGTACCCTTCCTTGTGCTTCATCTGGAGGCATGGGGCTTCCTGGTCCACATGAAAAGGAACCGCTCGGGCATCTGGATGGCTGTCTCAGTGAGGTCTGAAAGGCAGAGGAGGGGTGATCGTGGAGACAAAGCAGGGAGGACTGTGACCCCTCTCCTCCCTGCTGCGTTTCAGAGCTGCTCTAGAGGACTGGGGTTGGTTGCTTTTCCCCATTTATCCCTTCCACTTCCTCTGACCTTGAGCTCCCCATTTCCCAGTCAAATAGCTAATGATCTGTTTTAAAAATGACAATGGGAAACCATTTCCTACCCGTAGGGATGTTAGAGGTGACTCTTTTGTGAGCATAAGTCATCACTGATGGGTTTCTGAGATCTAAACTTTTGAGTATTGAATCTTTCTGAATCAGAGTTCTGCCCTTTAGATTGCCCTGCTGGGCATTGCACTGTAAAGACTTTTCAGGCGAATAGAACTTGAAGGAAAATAGATCTCTGAGGATGACTTAAATGTACCTGGTTCCCTTGGAGGGGCTCCTGCCTCTCCACATAATGACCAGGCTAGTTTCTCTTCGTGGGGGAATAAGGTGACCGCTGTCAGTTCCACCTTATTAGTTTCTAGAATGTTCTTTCTCCTCTGTTGTATGCATAGATGAGGGCACAACTCATCCAGAAGGGTCCTGGGTATTTTGTCTACCCAGGGCTGTGGAGAATACTGTTATCTTTTGTCCTTACAGTGAGGACTGTGGTTACCTGACGAAGCAGTGAAGACAGGTAATAAGTACTGGAACCAGAAGAGAGTGGGAAGGCAGGACAGACATCCTTCCCAGGAACTCCTCTGCTTAATTCCACATTCCCTGAGGTCACCCTTTGGTTGAAAGAGACCCCTGCTGTCTCTATAACCCTGGTCCTCAGCTCAGCATCCATGTGGCTCTGGACAAGCCATTTCCTTCCTCTGGTCCCTGAGGAGGAGCATACTCTCCTCTTGCTTGTTTTTAATACACCAAGTCCAATTTGTGCTGCCCATGGTGTCTTGAGTGTGTGGCCATCCACTGGAGCATGATCAACCTACCATGACCCACATCCTTAAAGAGGACCGACTTTCCCTCTCCCAGCAGGTACAAATCTCCAATGGCTTCTCAAGTAGGGATGGGACTTAGTGTTCAACTCCACTATCCATGTTGATAATCTGTCTACCTTGAATACGCGCAGGTCATGCTTATGTGGTCACAACCAAAGCGAATCCAAATGTGCATCCATCTTGTTAAATCCAGAAAACACAGTTTCCTTGGAGCCATTCACCATCTCCACTTCTTAGTCTTTCTGCCCTCGCTTCACCAATGCTGCCTGGGCCTTGGTGGATGGAGTGTAAACAGATGTCACATTTAGGGACAGTCTTTCATTCTCCACACTTTAATGGTTGTTGGTCTCTGTGCTGGTTGCTACAAATAAAGCTCCTTTTGTGAGGGTTGAGGGGTGCACTTACCTATGGGTAGAACAATAAGTCATTAGGAGACCATGTAATATCATGTTCATTTAGCAGAATAACACTGTCAAGCTCTCTCCTAGAGCCTGTGACTTTCTTGTCTCAGCTCCTTGCTTCTGATGGATTTCATCTTGTGGAGCAAGTTTTGAATCCAGTCAGAGAGTGGTTGGTTTCTCCACTGGTAGTTATGTCACTATTGCACAAAGAGGCTTGCCAAGACTGTTGTTAAGGTAGTTCACACAGTTCACATCTAAGGTCCATGATCACTTTCCTCCTGTAGGAGCATGAGTAGTACCTTCCAGCACCATGAAAGCTAGCTAATGGGGATAAATCATCCAAGTCAGTGCCAGCTTTATGTCTCCAGGTTCTACTACTCAAGCTGTAGTATCTTCTGCAATAGGGACTTATCACCAAATTCTGGAGGGCACCTAATAGTGACAACAATATCCTATAATGTTTGGGGGTTTATAGAGGTCAAAGTAGCCAGTAACTCCAAAAAAGAGAGGAACTGCAGAAGACATCTAACATCAACCTCTGGGCTCCACATGGACAGGCATACGTGTGCACATAGCTGCATATACATATGCACATACACACATGAACATGCATGGACACACATACATACACAAAAGAAAAGCTAAAGAAGATAGAGATGGGAACCAGGGGGTCATGTGACAGGGGTCATGTGACAAACATCCAGGTTAAAAGAATGAGAAGGAACTTAGCTGGAGAGACATTAGCTGTCCTAAGGAGCTAGACACGAACCCAAAGGTATCAGGGGAGTGAAGCCCCAGTGATATGGTGCATGACTGTACAGCGTTCGAGAGTGGCCTCTCTTCTGCCCCTAGGACTGTGGTCTTAGCCTGCTGTCCACTTGGCTGATGGCAAAACCCTGTGCATGAAGTAGAGGCTAGTGAGGGAGGAGTGCAGAAGACAAGTGCAACATGGGACCCGGAGACTGCCAAGTGCTGGCCCTATATTTTGTATTCGAACAAGGTTGGATCACATGCTTAGTGCACAGCTACTATGTGCAAGCCCTGCCTTCATTGCCCTAGCTCCTGGAACCATCCTAGCGTGCCTACCAGCCAGGCGTTGCTGCCCTTCCAGCCACAGGAGACTGCGTGTCTATGATCCTGCGATTCCAGTCTGTTTACCAGATGATGTTCTTTTCATCTGAGCAAGTCAAACTCCTGCCTCTTTTTGAGCCTTTTGGTGGAAACAAACGAATCATTGTTATTTCTAATGTTGCAACTCAGTTTGATGTGCTCTGATGAGTCGTCCAGACCTGCTCTGCAAGCCAACTTCTGCGCACCACTGTTCTGCTCCCAGTACAGGTGTGGGGGGGGGAGGGGGATTTCCTCTATTTGCTCAAAACTCTTGGCTTCACCTGCTGCCTCAGCGCTCCTCACTGGATTCCTGTAGACTTTCCTTCACTCACTGCACCGATAATCCCAGGGAGGTAGGTGTTACTGAACGTGCAATGGGAATCTGGCTCCCTTTCCCTTACAGTTAAGGAAGAAGAGGGATTCCAGAGGGATGAAAGAGATGGGACCCAGCACTTCTTAATGTCACCAGCCAAGGCACTGGACTCTTCAGGACCCCCACAGCACTTGGTCAGAACTGACCTCGGAAAGGTGTTTATGTCCCTGGAGTATTCCCACCTCTAGACTATGCACTTGTCCCGAGTGGGAGGGAGAGGGAGGAGTGATGATTCCGATGCACCTGTTAAGTGTCAGGCCACGTGCTGGTCATTTGCTTGTTCATTTAATCCCTGAAATGTCCTGGTAAGGGAAGGAATTAGCCTCCTAGTTTTCCAAATGAAGACATTGAAAATGTGAAGGGTTGAGTCAGTTGGGGAGTGTTTTTATACAAAGGCCACTATAAATTAAATACTTAACAATTACTATTGAGCATCTCGCCCACGGTCTTACGGCCTGCCGTTTGTAGTCTGCTTTGCATACAGCTGGTGTCATAGTCGCCTCATCTCTCACGGTGTCACGATGCTCACGGTAGAAACAAGGCAAGGGTCGCAACAGTGTGAAGTCCTTTATGGCTTCCTTGATATCCTTGACCTTACACACACTGGGTTCCCACACAGTGCTTGAAATTGCTCAATTAGTCCCCAGCAAGTAATTATCCAGAGAATGGCTGATAGGATGGGTGCAGAGATGGACGGATGTCAACTTAAAACCTAACCTGCAGAGGAAGTCTTCAGGGGATAAGTCTCTAGTTGAAAAGGTAGATCTCATTGTTCTCTCTCTCTCTCTCTCTCTCTCTCTCTCTCTCTCTCTCTCTCTCTGTGTGTGTGTGTGTGTGTGTGTGTGTGTGTTGCTGAGAATAAAACCCAGCTCATGAACTAGGTGAGTGCCTTGCTGTTAAGCCATCTCTAGCCCCTCCTCTATGACCTACTCCTCGCTCCTCCTTTCCAAACATGGCTGATGATTATAGTAGGAGAACCTAACAGAGACATTTTTGCCATTTTCCATATCATTGGGCTTAAGGAGGTAAGAAGATATTTGACCAGAATGACCTGGTAATTTGGAACCTAGAAAGAATGCACATACACATTCTCTCTCTCTCTCTCTCTCTCTCTCTCTCTCTCTCTCTCTCTCTCTCTCACACACACACACACACACACACATACACACACACACACACACACACACACACACACACACACACACACACACACCCCTACCCCTATAACAGCCAGCTGCTTAGAAACCACTGACCAAGGCCGAGCCGTTGCGTGCATGGCTGTCTCTGGCCTCAGTTCTCTCTCAGAAGTATTGAGACTTTTGGATTAGGCTGAGTCTAAAACCACTACCACAGTAAATACTCTGTAATTTGGATATGGCACAAGAAGATGCCAGACACCAGAGCCACTGAGAGTGCTGAGAGATAAGGTTCCTGTCCAGAGAGGACCAGCGTTGGAGGGTGAACCTCTGGGGCAGACCTTCTACCTTCTGTAACAGAAAGCACCCAGCCAGGAACCCTGGGAAATTTACACAAGGCCCTCTGAAGGCCTTGCCTTGGGAGAACCCCAGGGCGGTTTCTAAAACAAGGAATTCTTGCCAGGTGGGTAATAATTCCCAAAGCCTCAGTATGGACACAGATGCCAGGAGGTACTTGTTCCTTGAGCAAGCCCCTGCACAAGAGGAGGAAGGGAAATGGCTCCCCCTCGTGTGAGTATGTGTGTGTGTGTGTGTGTGTGTGTGTGTGTGTGTGTGTGTAGTTGTGCATGCAGGTAATTTTGACAACAGAGAACTTAGTGAGTTCCCTGTCCCTCAATGACACCTTCATTTTTGATCCTTGGGCCATAAAGAATCAGGGGTCAGTGGCTAAGGAAGTCCTATGACAGGCAATTACCCCCTGCAGTTACCCCAGCTGGGATGGCAGGAAAGAGCAACTGCAGGGAAAGACTAGGAAAGCAGCAATTGATCAGGACCCCAGAACAGCCCTGAAGTCCCTGTCAGCTCTGAGATGCAGCCAGGCAAGCTGTATGTCTTGGACTTAGAGGAAACAACCACAGTCTTCGCCTGTCGAGGACTGTTTCCTCCTGATGTCACTTGAAAGAAATGGGGACCCCCTGAGGCGGGGAGATGCCCAGGGTAATGAGCTTTGTGTAGAAATGCTCTTTGGAACAAGTATCATCTGAGCATGCCTCATTCACCCCAAGTCTCATTAGGCGGCCAACCAGCCTTTGTGGACTGGCTTGTTCCAAACTGGGCACCTGCCATCAGGAACTGATTGCATCTGTGCCCTACAATGGCAGGCTGTGTTCGGGATTACCAGGACTCCTCACGAGACTCAAGACTCCGGGAGAGAGAACAAGCAAAGGACTTTCCCTGGGAGACGTGACTGTGAGCAACTTGAACGTTTCACATTAGCTGGCCAGCCCTTCTATCAGCAAGATCCCCCAGGGAGCCAGCTTTGGGGATGGACAAATAGTTTGGTGAGCACTGGCCTGCTAGCATTCACAGGTTGGTGGGTTCCAGCATGAGAGCAAAGAGAAAAGAGGAGAATGACGAAAGAAAGAAGGGAGAAGAAGGAAGGGAGGAGAAGGGGGGAGAGGAAAGAAGGGGAGGGGAGAAAGAAAGCCAGCTTGGACTTAGCAAGCTGGTTGATGGGAACTGAAGGATCTTGGTGATGTTGTAGCTGTCATTACAGGATTCTGCTCTAAGGTCTCCAGCCCTTCCCAAGGGAAGCAGTATGGTACATCTAAAAGTACAGCTAGGAAATTAAAGTCCTAGTTTAGGGCTGGAGAGAGGGCTTAGCAGTTAGAAGCACTGGCTACCCTTCCAAAGGAACTGAGTTTGGTTCTCAGCACCCACATGATGGCTCACAACCATCTGTAACTGCAGTTCTAGCGGATCTCTCTTCCGGCCTATTCAGGAACCAGGTGCTCACATAGTGCACGAACCTGCATGCGGGTCAAACACCCATAAACATAAAATAAAAATAAATCAAAAAAATCCTAGTTCAAATCTCAGCTCTACGACTTACTAGCCGGAAACACCCCCTCGTGTTCCCTGATCCCTTGGGAGCAATGGGGCATTTTTCTACCTCCCAGAGTTCTGCTGAGGGAAAGGTCTGGCTTCCAGTTAGTAAGCAATATTTATTGAGTCCCTACTGTGTTCAGGCAATGTCCTGAGTCATGGGATCACAGTCTTACAAAGAACAAAACTGGAAATATCCCTCCCCTCCAGGAAGGAGATAATTAAGCAAGTAGGAAATAAAATATTTGGGTACAGATACATCCATTAAGAAGATACAGGGGTGGGGGTGGCACAGGGTGGAGTTACGACTTTGCCTAGGATGGGGGGATAGTCTTTTGGAAGAGACAGACTGTAAGCTAGAATTTGAATGGTGTGGAGGGGAGGGGAGGTCCTGTGCAGGGGAAAAAAAATAAGGATTCATGTATGCAAGTGTCTGGCAGTAGAAATAAGATAGATAAGAAAAGGTTAGTGTGGCTAGGCAAATAGAAAGACAGACAAAAGACCTAGAGTATAGTAGGTGCTTTATAAGCATTAGTCCTGATCTAAGCTCCTGCAGAAAGGCACACACTGCAGTTGATTCCACAGGAGACAGTCAAACCCAACCCCTCTACCCAGAACAGACCCTTAACCTCCCTGTGGCCATAGGCAGTACTGCTTCTCTGGCAGCAGTGATGTGTTGGGCTTGTTCTGGAGTTCTGGAGTTCCCTTTAAATCTACAGTAATCCAGCTCCTCTAAGACTGGAATTCTGGTTCAAAGGAAGACGTCTTCTGTTCTGGTGTTGCATTCAACACGAGCACATTTTCTTGAAGGACTCTCCCCAGCCCTGAGTGGCACTTGCAGCTCAGCCACAGGAGAGCTTGCGGCCTGCTTAGGGCCTCTGTACCTAGACCCTGGCCATCTCTCCTGGAAGGGAAAATCATCAGAGGGGCAGGCTGCCCTTTGCCCTTGCTCTCAGCAGTGGAGCCTGAATAAGGGGGAGAGGGAAGGATGAGGGGAACAGAGAAAAGAGAAAAAAGAGCCATCATATACAGAGGACCTGAGTACAGAGCTTCTGACATCAACCTGAAGGCTGTGTTAGGAGCCAAAGGCTCCTTTGTAAAGCCACACAATATGGGTTCAGGCTCTCCCGTCTTTGAGGCTCAGTTGTTTGTTTGTTTGTATTGGGGGTGATGATACTCACCCAGGAAATTTCGGAAGACCATAGAAAATTGTTTTGTAAACCTCGAAGCTCTTTCAAAGTGTTCATTTTTCTTGAGACATGCTAAGTAGGAATGTCAACTCTGAACACCCAAGAACAGCAGCAGGCACCACCCCTCACAGAGAACATTCCTTGGAGCTGAACATGGTGCAAGGAACAGCCTTATCCAGTTCTCCCACTCCCGGGAGGTTCGTGCTGTTTCTAGCCTCAATTTGCAGGTGAGGAACTCGAGGAAATGAAGTCAGCCCTCCAAGTCGCACAGTTAAAAAGCAGGGCCCCAATTTTTATGCACCTAGTGGGAAACAGTGATCCTCACTTCATAATAAGAGCACCAGAGATTCAACGTTGTAAATGTACGGTCATTTATAGTATGAACTTACCTCCATAATGGAGGGTAGGGGGGCAATAATCAGGAAGGAACAATCTCACACTTTATTTAGCCTTTTTCTTATCCTTTGTTTGCCTTTTTCTCAACAAAAAAAAAAAAAAACAAAACATATATATATATATATATATATAGGTTCACCTCTGCCTTTTTATACCATGTTTATATTAATGCTTATCAGACATTTAACTGCCTTTGCAAATAAGTTTGTCTGTGGTGTTTTTCTAAATTTCTAGTTAGAGTGGGAGGAGCTAGTTTAGCAGAGTTTGGATTGGAGGAATGGCTAGACCAGCAGGCTTTAACGGTGTGTGGTGTGTGCGAGCAGTGTCGAGTGATATTTGCTTCATTTGTAACTACAGCTGGCTTGAGGTTACCTTTGGAAACAAAGTATCAGATTTTAGTTCTAACACACCCTATGTCTCAGCTTGAATGTCACCTTTGGGAGGCTTGGGAGGAGGCCACTGGCTCAGGGGTGGGCAACATCAAAGACACTGTACTGGCAGGTTTTGTGTGTCAACTTGACACAAGCTAGAGTTATCAGAGAAAGGAGCCTCCTTGAGGAAATGCCTCCATGAGATCCAGCATTTTCTCAATTAGTGATCAAGGGTGGGAGGTCCTATGGTAGTCTTGGGTTCTATAAGAGAGCAAGCTGAGCAAGCCCGGAGAAGCAAGCCAGTAAGTAACATCCCTCCATGGCCTCTGCCTCAGCTACTGCTTCCTGACCAGCTTGAGTTCCAGTCCTAACTTCCTTTGGTGATGAACAGTGATGTGAATGTGCAAGTTGAATATACTCCTTTCCTCTCCAACTTGCTTCTTGGTCGTGATGTTTTGGGCAGGAGTAGAAACCCTGACCCTAAGACAGACACCTTCGTTAAAACCACGGCCCTCCACAGAGGGAATGAAGCTAGACTAGGTAGGTAATACAGTGAAACACAACCCTAGACAGGTTATTGGGAGAAATGGAATTTAGGGACCACGTCTGACCTCTGACCTTTAAACTGTGGATCTCAGTTTCACCCTCTGTAAAACAAGGGAAAATGGAAAGATTTACCTAGAAAAGTGTTCTAGTTTGCTAAGAATTACTGTGATAAAGACCATGATGGAAATCAGCCTGGGGAGGAAAAGGTTTCTTTGGCTAACACCTTACAGTCTACCATGAAGGGAAGCGACGGCACAGACTTAAGGCAAGAACCTGGAGGCAGACACTGAGGCAGAGACCATGGACGAACACTACTTACTGACTATCTCTGTGGATTGTTTTCTTTGCTTTCTTATCCAGTGCAATACCTTCCGCCCAGGGCTGGCACCGCCCACAGTGGGCTGGGCCCTCTCACGTCAGTCATAAATCAAAGAAAGGCACCACAGATGCCTACAGGTCAGTCTGGTGGAGACAATCCTTCAGCCAAGGTTCCTCTTTCCAGATGTCTGTAGCTTGTGTTGTTTACAAAAATAAAACCCCCGAACAGCAAACTCAAAACTAACCAGCACAGTGTCTTTTATCCTTTTTAGACTACAGTACTTCAGGCAGAGTAAAAGGACCCCCTGGTCACCTGCCCACCCATCTGCTCCCAGTGTCCAATAGGAAAAGACCCAGAGAGAACAGGAACGTGCTGTGGGCCAATAGGTCCGACAGGTCCGAGCAAGACCGGAGGAGGATTGCTTGAGGAGTGGGAAGCGGTTGATTCATTTTAGCTCAGCTCCACTTGCCTGCCTCAACTCCCAGCCATTGAAAAATTGCAAGCCCGGATTACTGTTCAGTAAACAGCCCACAGCAAGCTACTCTAGTAATGATGAAGCTAAATTAAAGGTAATTTATAATTACATAGCAAAAGCAGTAGCAGCGAGAAAAACAGACCAACTCAGGAGGGCGTGGACACATCCTCTTGGTGATCACACGCATCTCAGTGACTAAGTGGACCTCTGCATCAGGCTCAGGCACACTAGCTTAGAGGGTGTACTGTACCACAGCAGGACAAGTGAGTAGCCAGAATCAGCACTGCTCTGTCTATGGTGCCAGGAGACACAACTTGGTGGGCAAGAAAACAGAGCTGGATGTAACTTTCTTTTTTTTTTTTTTTTTTTTTTTTTTTTTTTGGAGCTGGGGACTGAAACTAGGGCCTTGCGCTTGCTAGGCAAGCGCTCTACCACTGAGCTAAATCCCCAACCCCCTGGACGTAACTTTCAAGAACTGTCCCCAGCATCTTTCTTCTGCCAGTTCGGTACCCTTGTCCCAAAGGTTCCACAGTATCCCAAAGTAGTCCTAACCGAACACTTAATCTCAAACACATGTGCCCAGGAGAGATAATTTAAATTCAAACCCTAATGCTTGGCGTCAGACTCTTTGACTACAACTCAGATTAAAGTCTCAGGAAACTCCAACAATACACTCTTTTAAAAAAAAAACCCACAAAATTAGATTTACTTTTATTATTTTATGTGTATGTTTTTGCAATACATAATGCCTGGTGCCGTTGGAAGTCAAAAGAGGGCATTGGATCCTCTGGGACTGTAGTTACAGACAGCCGTGACCTACCATGTGAGTACTGGGACTTGAACCCACGTCCTCTATTTGAGCAACAAATGTTCTTAACGCCTGAGCCAACTCTCTAGCCCCCGGTACGTTTATTTTTATGCCAGAACACCAATGGGTGATGACTTCACACCTCAGTTAATAAGACCTGACCTTTACAGGAGGCTAGCCATGCATTCATGCCTCACCAAGCCCTCTGTAAGTGTGAGCTCCTGGAACGCTTAAAACATGGTCGCATTATACAAATGAGGTACAAGGAAACTGAATAGATTTTCTGGGTCACATCACCAATAAGTGATAGTGTTGAGACCCAGCGCAGGCTGTATCCAAAGCAGTCTATAGGCCTCAGAGAGGGAGGCCCAGTAACCAATGAAAATAGATCCTTTTGACAATGCCAATGCTTCCAAGTTAAAGCTGGGGTTGTTTGAGGTCATCTAAGTTCTGTTTCTTCCTACAGCCCTAGTTCTTACTTGACCTTACCCCCAGCACTCAACCTGAAAGGGCAAAGAGAGAATGTGCATCACTAGATTTGCTCAGAGCCACGGGTCAGCCCAGCCCCTCACAGCAAAGAACTGTCCAGCTCCAAGGACCCAACCCATTCAAGCTCGTGGCTCTGGGCAAGCCGGGTTACCATGGGAACAGGGTACAGAAGGATGCCTCAGGTTGAGTAGAAAGTAAGGACTGTGGTGTACTGATTGAGGAGGACATGATGCAGATACACACTCAGGACCAAAAGGACCAGGAGACAGATTGCTCGGGATGGGATGTGGCCTCCGTCATTCGGCATCAAGTCAGTGAACTTGTCTGAGGCTCATCTGTAAAATAACAGTGGCAGCATCCCTGGTATAAGTGAGAGGCTGAGAGGACTGACAAAGGAGTGGGGTTAAGAGCACAGTAGACAGGACAAGACAGGAAGTTGGCCATGCTCCTTAAACACCAGGGGATCTGCAGTGGACAGTGAGTCCCTCCCAGTCACATGGGTTCTCCCTTACACAATACCAAAATGTAAACGAGCAAGTTGCTGGGGCACCCTTTCCCGGTTCCCCATCTTTACACTAGCTGCTGTTCTGAGTATAGCTTCTTTTTCCCAGGAGGTGGTTGCTGAATTCATTCATTCATTCAATCATCCATCCATCCATCCATCCATCCATCCATCCATCCATTCATTCAACAACTCTGGATACTAGCTGTATGCTAGGTATTGTCAAAGCACCTGCTGTGAACCATGAACAAAACAGGTGGTAGAAATCTGATCTTGGAAGATGGGCAGCAAAATCAGCACGGGAGAAGCAGGAAGATACCAGGGGGCAAAATGCAATGGAGAAATGTCAAACAGGTGTGCTGTGGGGTGCTCCCACTCTACACAGTTGAGACTGGAGTCATCTGGAAAACCTGGAACATAGGAAGGGAGAGAGCAGGCTGTGCCAGTCCTGAGGGCGGAGCATTCCAAGAAGAAACAGCAACACAAAGCCTGAGAGGGCATGCTCAGAGGGCAGGTCAGGGTGACCAGGGGACAGGCAGTGACAAGTTCAGGGTGGGTCCTATTATGGTGGCCCAGGCAGGCCAAGCGAGTATGTGGCATTGACATAAGTAAAATGGCACCCAGAAGGTCATCATCTCTGGGAGTTTCTCTAGCAGATGCTTTGACTACCATGTTATACATGCAAGCATGGGCAAGGGAAGAGGCAAGACACTGCCCCTGCTCCAAGTGAGAACTGCTTGGAATCCGGATGCCCTGTAACCCCGTGTGATTCCCTGGGGCTGGGGGAGTGGGGTTAATGGGAAGTGGGTGCCAAGTCCACTCAGGAAATGTGCAACCTAAGAAGCTACAATGACATAGTCTGCGTCTTACAAGCCATCTACCGGTGTAGGAAGGCCATGTGCAGAGAAGACAGAAGAGGCAGGGAGGGTTCTGGTATATATGTGTAGGGGAGATGGCCCAGTGCTTAAAGCACTTCCTACACATCTGGGAAGACTTGAGATACCCAAACCCACACAAAGGTGTACACTGTAGCATGTGTCTCTAATACCATTGTCCCTACAGGAACAATGGAAGCTTGAGAGCCAGGAACTTCAAACAGGATACCCTGTCTCAAATGAGGTCAAAGACAAGGGCCAACAACCAAGGTGACATACCCCATACACACATTTAAAACACACACACACACACACACACACACACACACACACACGCTATCCTAGACATGTAACTGAGCCCTTATATAAACAACCAAAACCAAGTGCTGGAGTCTTTAAAGGCTGCCAAGTAATTTTAGCGTGTTATCAAGTTTGAGAAACTTCAAGCCAAGTCCTATTATACAACTGCACAGACCTCTAGGACCTAACATGGCTGGGCAACTTCTCTATAGTGTCTCTCCACTGTTCTGTGGAAAAGCCAGGATTCAAACCTTGGTAGATCTGTCTCCAAATCCTGAGCTCTTCCAGCACTGTAAGTTATGGAATAAGGAACACATGTCTACAGTGTTCTCTTCTACATTGGTTTTTCTTATAAGATTTATTTCATGTATGTGGGTGTGTTCCCACACATTTATGTCTGCACCACATACATGCAGTACTCCAGGAGACCAGAAGAGAGCATCTGAATCCCTAGAACAAAAGTTGCAGACTTGCGAGTGCTGGGAATTGAACCGGGGTCCTTTGGAAGAGCAGCCAGTGCTCGTAACAGCTGAGCCATCTCTCCAACACCCCCTGTGCTGTTATTTTTAAATCATACTTAGTGGGTCATTAACTTTTTTTCTGAAAAGATTTATGGACACAGGAAGGGCCACAGCAACTGACATCCTAAGTGTTATGAGAATCAGAAGAAGAACAGCAGATGTAAAGTCATTTGGAGTAGAGAAAGGGGGGTGGCTTCCGTACTCAGATCTGTGGTTCACTTTGGTTTCTCACACACTCTTAGGGGCCAAGTCCACATAGCTTTGCCCTGGAGCCCAGCAGCCCTGGCCCCATCCATCTGACATTTGCTGTGCCATAGTTTAATCACAGGACTCATTGGCCAGCATTTCTTGTGTACCCAGTGAAAGCCAGACTCGGCCCAGCACTGGCTTCTCAGTGATTGCATGCCTTTCATACCAAAGTCTCTCAGGCCTCGCTCTATGGCTCTGAGCATTGGCTGGAAGTCCTGGGATTCCAGCTGGAGCCGGGATCCTCACAGGTGGTGTTTGGAGACACCGTCGCCAACCGCTCGGCACAGCCGGCAGAGGTGAAAGACAGCCAGGAGGCTAGCAGTCTGGTCCTTGGTATCCTCTGAAGCAATTGGAGATGCAAATAAGCCAGCCGCACAGAAATTCCTCGTAAGTTTCAGCTTTGCTTCCAGATTCACAAACCACCTGTTATGGAATTAAAGAGGATTTATTTTTTAATTAATGTGACGGTAATCAGCAGAAAGTTCAGAGGTTTAGAATGAAACCTACACGAGAGGAGATAAGCACCGAATAAAGAGTGTAATTTTACTCCACCAGAGGCTCAGAGATTGCATGGGACTCTTCACTGAGCCTACCTGGCTCCATGGTTACCGGCAGCTGTGTTTGGAACTAACTCCCAAGGCGTGTATCTGTGTCTTAAAACCAAATCGAACCTTGGGTCTCATAGACTTCAGTTTGAATGCCACATCGCCGTAAGGCTGTGTGTCCTGGAGAAAGTGTCTTAACTTCCCTGAGCCCTGACTCCTCTAGAGAGACAGTTACGCCTGCCTCTCCAAGCTTTGTCACTAGACCCGTGGGGTAAGCATTCACGGCCTTGCAGGAGTCAGCACCTTTCTGGAGTCACTTTAACTCCTGGCTAAAGTGCGGGCTCTTTGTGCATCCTGGGACTTGCCCTACTATGCTTGCCACAGCTGGAATGTCCTACCCTGCTGGTTAACCTGGAGCCTCCCTGAACCTCTGTACAGCGACGATGTTGCTAATGTCTGTCACACAGGACCCACAAGAGCATCATGTTGTGGGAGTTTGTGATTCAAGGAAAATCTCCAGGCAGATGACAGTCATGGATGGACCCTAAATCTGAGGTCCCTTGTGAGACAAAAGGCCCTGAAGCAGCTCTGTGTACAGAGATAGTCCTATATCCTAGACATGAACTCGTGGCTGGCGACGCAGCCCTGACTCCAGGACCATTATGCTAGAGAGGAAACCACAATAACCTCCAGAGGTCACATCGGAGTCCTTGGTGTGCACAAAACGAGGAGTGATTTCATCGCTTTGATTAAAGAAAGAGCTTCTTATTCATCAATAAACCCAGGACCGGATGACAGCCACTAGAAAGGAGGCTTTAACTCCCGAACATATTCCAAAAAGATAATGAAAAGCCCTTTCTGGGGGATTCGGGCATTCACCCAGAAGTGTGGGATCCAACATCCTATCGGGTCCATTCTGGAATATTCTGTGATTCCCCATCAGTTCTCTGAACAGCAGGAAAGAAAGGGCAGCCAAAGAAACACACACCTGTGCTGGGCAGGTGGTGGGAGGGGCCTGTTGTCATGAAAAGAAATAAAATTCATTTTTCTTCAATTGCCGTCACTTCTCAGTAATTGCCTGGATGCTAATACCTTGCATGAAGGTTCCTCTAAGTGGTCGTTAAACTTTAATAAGCCCCCCCCCTCTCTCTCTCTGTGTGTGTGTGTGTCTGTGTGTGTGTGTGTGTCTGTCTGTCTGTCTGTCTGTCTGTCTGTCTGTCTAACAGGTAAACAAAATGGCAGTCTGGAGCTGAGCTGTCAGGGAAGTTGGGTGCTCACTGTCGACGCCCTCAACGTGAGGGAGAAGTTCATTAATAGTTGAGAGCTGTCACAAATTAACGAGTATCTAAACGTATGAAAGCAATTACCTTAAAATAATTAGCAAATACTCGATTCATTGTTAGGAACCTCTCAGATTCTCTGGAAATGCAAAAGGACCCAAGGAAACGTGATCAGGAGAGCGGGGCTGGTGCCCGTTCCTTCAACAATGGTGCTTTCAGAAGCAGGTGGGAAGATGGAGAGAAGCTCGGAAGGAAGGGGAGGGAGAAGACAGAGCACAGGGTGAACTATGTGCCAGCTGTCACCCTCACGATTAATCAAATCAGTAATTAATTAAAGCAACAATCAGGCCCCACATTTTACCTATAAATTGGCAAAGGGTTTTTTTGTTTTGCTTTTGCTGAGCCGGAGGAGAGAGACACCGATACAATGGATATATGGCAGTACCTGCCAAAAGTGTGAGTCCTCGCGGCTGAATCAAGCGTGTACTTTACAGATGGCACAGCACTAGGGTCAGGGTGACAGCAACACTCGCCCACCTTCAACTGCAAGCCACCTTGTGACCTCCGTTATGGCTCACCTAACAGAACGGAGTTCTACTCCAGGCTTGGTTTGTAACAGCTGGATGAAGGTCGTTGTTAGCAACTGAATAACTGCATAGGGAGGCAGTCTCCTTCTGACGCTAACAGGAAAAGGTAGGATAGTAGCTTGTCAAAGACCCGTCCTCCTTGAGATCCACAAGGGGTGAACCCTGGGACACCCCCATCCCTCCCATCCCTACCTAAGATACCAACACCTGCAGGGGCTCAAGAGCCTTGTATAGAATTCTGAAAGGATAACATATCTGCAGAGAATCCAAGCATCTTCTCCCATATGTTTTAAATTGTCTCTAGAGCCTCTGTAACACCCTCATGAATGTACATGTTATGTAAATAGGTGTTCTGCTATAGTGTTTAAGGAACAACAACAATAAAAAACATGTGCTCGGTACAGGTGAAATTGTTTTCTGAGATTTTTGATCCGCGGTTGGCTAAATTCGTGGATATGGAACTCGCAGATGTGGGGGGCTGGCTCCGGTTAGTTCTGTATGTGCTTGGAAAAAACATATAGTCAGGGACATACTAAAGCATTCTGATGATCGCTCTGTCTGTGTTCTCTCCTGGTGTTTCCGTGTTTTCTGTTTTCTCTGCGAAACAAAATAAGCAATCTAAAACTGAGATGTCAGGGAAACGCTTTCGACTGTTTATTTTATTACTTATTATCATTTTTATAATAAAATGCTGTTAGCTAATATTGCCTGAGAGCTGAGAGGGACATTCATCTGAATGCTTTTAAGCTTAGCCATTTCATCCCCACAATCAAGCAATAAAGAAGGTACTGGCGGGTCGTGCGATGTATGACTGAGAAATGTGCACCAGAGAGAGCATCGGTAAGAGGCACAGAATGGAAGGGGTGAGACTGGAGTTCGAGTCCATGCAGATGAACCTCCAACCCTAGGACCTTAATCGCCATGCGTTTTGGAACTGTTACGTTATCTGTCTGCTACCTACGGTCTATCCCCATGTTATGAGGACTGCGGCACTGTAAGACCAAACAGTGTATAAAAGCCAAATGACCTTGATTTGAGCCCTAGTTTTGCTGCTCCCTGCGTGACCCTGAGCACTTGCTTTCTCCTCTCTGAGCCTCAATTTAATTGTCAATGGATTGGGTTTAATAATTATTGCCCTGGCTCATATGGGGAGTGTGTGACGTGTGTCTGTGGTCTTTTTTGAACACTAGGATGCACATAAGCTCAATGTCTAATCAACTCCCTGCCAGCCTGCAGGCCTAGGAAATGACATAGCAAAGGTAAGGCACCTTGTTAACTGTGTGCTCGCTCCTCCGCCGTTCAGCTGTGCTTAAGTGGAAAGCTGTGTTCTATTCCCATCTGTGCCTCTCCAGGCTTTTCCTCCTCTCTTGTCCAGTAGGCACCATATCTTCTTGACTTCCGAAGCTCCCCCTGACTGAGCTTCCTGGGATTCCAAGCAGACACCACAAGCCTTGCAGTCTGTGATAAAGTCAGTACTCAAGGCAGGAAGCTCTAACCTGGAGAGGGAAACCCACAAGTCTGAGCTGGATTCAGGTCCAGGGGCTCACAAATGTGAGCACTTGAGAGCGGTGGTGAGAAGTTTGGGGTGCAGTTCAGGTAAGTGGGGTGCTTGTTAGATGTACAGGGCTTTAGATTCATTCCCCAGGACCATGTACCTGTCATCGTAGCATTCAGGAGGTACAAACAAGAGAATCAGAAGTTCGAGGTCACCCTGGCTATAAGAGTGAGTTTGACACCAGCCTGGGATGCATGAAACCCAGTCTCAAACAAACACACAAAAGCAATGATGAATATGAATTCTGTGCCCAATAAATCTTAGCCCCCTTCCTTCCTCCGCCTGCCAGCTAAGTTGGCGCTGGCCCCAAATTTCACAGTAGTGTGAGGTCATTTTTGCTCATTAGAAAAATCATTAGCAGATCCTCCCTCAATTAAAACCTACGGTAGAAACGTCAGGAAAGATTGCCTTCCCTCCTCTGTGCGCTCCATCGGCTGTTTCCCTGGGACAGTCCTGCTGTGTCTCATTAGCTGTGAAAAACTGACAGGGAGCTGAAACTCGCAGAGAGTTACTTGAAGATGCTTGAAGCTTTGGCCCAAGTAGGTGTATGTATGCATGTTAGTGAAGTTGTAGTTTCTGCCATTTGACAGAGCACCCGTCCTCCTGTCTTTCCAGATTTAAGCAAGGATGAACTTGCCTGAGAACAATGAGACGTATTTCTGTCTTCAGTAAATTGAAATGTGCAGTTACTAATCCACCTCCAATGTCGCTTCTGCTTGCTTCCCTCCTCTCTCTCTCTCTCTCTCTCTCTCTCTCTCTCTCTCTCTCTTTCTCTCTCCCATCTTCTCTTCTCTCTCATAATTGCTCCCCCCCCCCATATATCCTAAAGCATTTGAGTTTTCTCAATTTTTCTGCAACAACCAAAGAAGCATTCCTCCCACCCACTGCTTCCTTTCATGAGCTCCGGTTAGCGGTTAGCGTAGCCTTACCTAGCCTGAGGTATTATCCATCCTTGTTTCAATTGTAAAACCGAAACAATCAAGTGTGTCTTCAGAATGGGGAGAGCAGTTCTTCGAAAGGCATCAAGAAGCAAAACAAAACAGATGCAAGGAAACACAAGGTTCATGGGAGATGGTCCCCCACCCTCAATAGTGACTGAACTCAAAAGCTCCCAAGAAGGCAGCTTCAGTTCTGTTTCTCATGTAGGAGTCTAAGTCCTTCTAGATGCTTCCTCCTTCCCTCCTTCCTGTGTAGACCTCAGCTATTCTTTGGAGTCGAAACAGATAGAAGTCGGGGTACAGGCGATCAGGACATGGGTGTTGTGTAGTTCTGTTAGCAGGAAAGTCTTCTCTGAGGTCCAGGGGTGTGTTTTGGCCATGGCATCCTCTCTTGCTTTACCTGCACTGGGAGTTCTTAACCCATAGCCCAGTTCTGACTATTGGGCTCTGCACCAGATAGGAGCCTGCGGTAGGAGAAATGGGAGCTAAATGTCACCTGCTCAGAGCCTATATGTCCTCTAGTACCCAAAAGCTGTGAAGCCAGCCCAATGTGCATCAGACCCTATCTCTGCCACCTTGACTGTTGAGGGACACCTTCCTATCGCCTCCAAGGTCCTCATCTGTAGTAGGAGCAAATGAATGAAAGGTATTAAGTAAAGGTGATGTTTTCAAAGTACCAAACCCAGAGTCTTGCCAAAGATTTTCTTCAAACATGCATTCATTCATTCATTCATTCATTCATTCATTCATTCATTCTAGTTACACAGATGGTACATCTCCCTCTTTCCTCACTCAAGTGACTTCCTGGGATTTGTCACTGGCTCCGAGGAGGAGGGATGGAGTTGAGCTCCCTGTACCCATTTCTGTCGAGAAATGCAGCACTTGCCCGAGGCTATTGAAGAATGTTTTTGAGACTAAATTAGAATCTGTTCAAGTGACTAAGACTGAGAATGCTGAGAGGACGCTTTGCTTCAACAGTGGGATTCGTTTTGAAAGCTTCCGCCTCCACTTGCTGTGGGCATCTACCAACTCTGTCTCTGTGCTGGCAGTGGCAGCTGGGCAAAGGGCTCTGGTGGGTGTGGCTTCAACCTCGCTGGGGCCCGGTTCCTGGAGATCAATTCTTCCGACAGAAAATCAAGGGAGAAGGCTGGGGAAATGGCTCAGTCAACAGGACCTACAGCACAAACATGAAGCTCTGAGTTCAATCCCCAGCACCAACATAAACAAAGGAACCTCTGTGTGGTGGGGACACAGACAAGTGGGTTCAGAGCTCAGTAGCTAAGCGGGTTTGCTAATCTGTAAGTGATGGCTTCAGTGAGAAACCCTGTCTCAAAAATAAGGTGGAGGGTAATGGAGGAAGACATCATCATCATCATCATCATCATCATCATCATCATCATCATTATCATCATAGTAATAACAAAACAACAACAATAGTTAATAATGCATTTTAAAAAGAAATCCAAGGGCAAAACCACTCCTATATGTGTGTGAATTGCAGAACCTTGATGTGTTTAGCATACCTAAGCTACTGGACATTCACAGCCTCCATTAATAATACGCAGAAGACTTCCAATGTCCTACAGTTTGTCAAAATGGGGAAGTTCATTCAATGCATTAAATCCCTGTGCTTGCAGACACAGTACAGGTAACTGTAGCTTGTTATCAACTTTCATTTTCATACCTGAGAGAACTCGGACTTGGCTGCCTCTGCCCAGCTTCACCAGATAGTGCTGCCTTGTGTACTTATTGGCCCAGGAAAAAGTGAAAACTCAGAATTTGAAATGCATCTCTCATTAGCTGCTTATCACCATTGCAAAGTCAGGGGCCATTCTGTATTTCAGCACTGGTGGGAAGGGAATGGTCAGCATGTGTGAGCCACCGCTCCGGGCCCTGTCATTCAACTGTCATGCCATCGATTCCTCCCAATGGCTATCATGAGTTAAAGGACTTGCCTCCACTTTTATAAATGGAGAAATTGAGATTGGAGGGGTGTTGAATTGCTTGTATAAATAGAGATCACTAAATCCAAGAAGTGTATTACATCTGTGTTAAATGGCTGGAGAAGCAAAAGACAGTTGGCAACGATTGGTGCCAGGGATTAGTAAGGACTGCTTTCTAGGGTTGGAGAAGGAGAGAAAAGTGGTGTAGCCAGTATGGGGTCAGCGCAGGTACTGAGAAAATGATGCAGGCAGGAAGGTGGTTGCTCCGGATACAGATGGGGACCCAGAGGAAGAGAGGCAGAGGGTAATGGTTCTGCTGTGGTGCCGCCGGAGGAAACAAAAGAGCCAAAAATGCTAGGGACGGACACTGGAGCCACAAAAACGGTGGACGATGGTCCATCCTCCAGTCTCTTCCAAGGCCATCCCAACATTCCAGTCTCCTGCAAGACATAGCTTCACAATGTGGTGTGCGAAGTTCTCGGGGAAGGCATTGGAAAAGTGGGCTTGAGGCTGAGGCAGTACACATAAGTGAAAACCCTGGCTATCCCATAAGAAGGCAGTCCGGGTACATAGAATGAATCCATTCCTCTTTTATGTCTCACGAGACACCATTAATTATTCTCTCTTCCCATCACCAACCCCCGTGAGCTTCTTGATTTATAAATGAAAAGGGATGAGAAGACAACTATGGAGTCCGGAAAGCACCCCACCCATGGTCTCAGAGCCATGAACAGTGAAACATGTAACCCCACAAACTCAAGCTTACTAGCTACAAAAGGTGGAATTCACAGCTCTGTGCCAGGCCCCTGTAGTAGTCCTGGTTAGCAGGGAGCTGCCTGATTGACAACAGAGAGGCAGTTATAGAGGTCCATCGTGTTTGCTTTGGCTCCACCGCAGTCCTTTCAGGGGTGAACTTTACAAGAGGATGGGAGACTCAGTCCAATTCTCAAGTTGCCATTTAGACCCTACATCGATGCCCTCACTTGGGTGTGAACGGCTCAGCTCCCTAGTTTCCATGAGTCTGAGTCAGTGCATACCTCCTCTGTGGTCATGCCCTACCCTGCTTCAGGCAGCTTCTTCGTGGTCCACCGCTGCCTCTCTTGGATCCATACATTGTTCATGGATGTGTCCCCACAATTTCTTTCTGTAATTCACACTGTTAAGGCTGTGGTGCTTAAATTAAAACTTTTGTAGTTATCTTTTGTAGTAGCTGGCTTGGGCAAGGGGAGAAAACTTAGTAGAAGAATGTGAGGGGCTCTCGGGGTCCAAGAGCTGTTGAGCTCTCTGAAGAGTTGAAGTGTGCGTGAGGATGCAAGAAAGACATTGGACGTGTTTCTGCTATTTTCAAACTTCTTCCTCTTCCTCCTCCTCCTATTTCTCTTCCTTATCCTCTTCCTCCTCCTTCTCCTTTTCCTCCTTCTCCTCTTCCTTTCCTTCCCCCTCCTCCTTCCTTTCTCCTTCTTCTTCCCTCCTCATTTATTCTAGCCCTCTTCTGCCTTTACCGTACAAGGCAAGATGGAGATAGCAATGTGTCTGATGTTGGCAAAAAAAATACTGAGCTCTTCCAAATCCATTCTGGAAAAGTTCCTTGAAGAACTTGTTGTTCCAGTAGGATGTCCACCCTAGAGCAGTCACCAGAAGCAAGAGGGCAGGTTGTGTGAAGGCAGTTCCTAGAAAATGGGAGCAGTTTCTGGCAAGAGAGAGCAGCTTGTGGGGCCATGTGATTACAGGCCTTCCGGCTGTACTTCCCTGAATGGTGCATCACAGCCTTCCCCGGATGATGGCTGGGACCTGTGGCTACTTTTGTATTATTAGACACAATGCATCCAACTGTTGTTAGACATTTCTTTTTTTAAGATTCCCCTTGATTTTATTTTGAAGTTAGCAAAAAGGACTTCTGCGTTTTAATTGTAATAAAAACTTGTTTTTATTAGCTATATTCATGTATGATTTTTACAAATGTCTTCACAAATATCTCTAAAATATACTTTATGAGGCAAAAGTAGTGTGCCGTTAGATACTATTGTGATCTTACAGTAGAGATAATCATCGACTCGCATGTATTCTAAATCTTGGTGTCCCGACTCTTCTTAAAGATGTTTTATTAAATTTTTTCATAAATACATTTATGTTTTTCTTGTTCCCCAACTCCCCCAGATCTTCCCAACCTCTCTACCCACCCAACTCTAGGTTCTCTCTTTCTCCCTCTCATCCTCTTTCTCAAAATAAACAAGAAATACAATTTTAAAAATCAAAACAAGCTGACAAAAGAGAAAATCAATAAGAAAAATATGTGCATGCATATGCACATGCATGCGCATGCACACACAGACACAGACACACAAACACACAGACACACAGACTCTCTCTCTCTCTCTCTCTCTCTCTCTCTCTCTCTCTCTCTCTCTCTCTCATGCGATTTTTGCCAACTACTTCTAGGAATGGGGCCTGCCCCAGAGTATGGTAGGTCCATGAGGGACACTCCACTGGAGAACTGGTTCTCTCCCATCCTGCATCAGTTGCAAATATCTTCTTGGTCAGGAATGGGGCTTTGTGTCCACTTCCCTTTCTCAGTGCCTGGACTTTGTCTGGTTTGACTGTGTGCTCTGCTGTCACAATGTCTGTGAGGTCATATGTGTGTCAGCCCTGCTAGGTGTGGACGACGTTATTTCTTTGAAGTCCTTCACCATCTCTGGCTCTTACAATCTTTCTACCTCCTCTTCCCTGACTCTTGAGGTGGGGTTTGATGAGGGCATCCTATTTAAGACTGAATGCTACAAGGTCTTTCACTCTCTATGCATTGTCTATTAACTCCCATCTACTGCAAGAAAAAAAAATTCCCCGATGAGAGTTGAGCAGAGCACCAGTCTATTAGTATGGCAGTATGTTAGTTATTCGGAGTCATTTTAATATCAGTTGGTTTTCCCTGAGGCCTGGGACCTCTCAGGTCCCAAGTTCTTGGTCTCTTTAGCAGTGTCAGATATGGGTTCTGTCTCGTGGTGTTGGCCTTCAATTCAATCAAAAAGTAGTTTTTTAGACATTTCTTTGTGCATGAATTTTCTCCACAATTAGACAAATTTCTTTTAATAAATGACCCCAGGTATGGAATACTAACTTTAAATTTAAGATTTAAAAAAAAATTATCCAAATACTAGTACTGAGTTTACTGCTGTTGCTATGGGAACATCTTGTCCGTTGCTAGGAAATTGTTAGAAGATGGAGCATAGCAGTGTAGACTAATAAAACACTGTGGTGGCCAGTGGTCTACAGATAACTTTTCACTGGCTCTGTGACCTTGAACCAGTTGTTCAGTATATCTGGCCATTCTTTGTACTCCCCTGAATAGGGATAATCATAGTATTTCTAACTGAATTATTTTGAGAATAAGGTAAAATATATGAAAAGCAAAATTAATTCTTGGAATTTGGGCATGAACAAGCCTTCAATAAACTGCAGCTTTAAAAGTATATTTCAAGCATATAGTGACTCCCTTTTATCATGAGATTAATACTGTTCAAAATGGTTAATTCTTAGCCATGTAGGATGTGAACGACCTTGACATAACCCAGTTCCAGCTTATAGCTGCTCTTAAGTGGGTCATCAGAAATATCTAAATTTCAAGATATTGGCATTTCACCAGCTTGGTCACCATCCAAGAAGAAGAAAGGGTGTCAACGGCCAATGCTCTGTAGCCTCAATCAGCACCACCAGGTAGCAAGCTGGAGCCTTCCAAGGTGCACAATAGGCAAAACTAAAGATTTCCGCCAAGAAAGGCTCATGGTACTCCTTTCTCCTCTCATCCCATCCCTGAGCCTTTGGTGAACTTTCTGAGTTCTACGTGGAAAAAGATGAAGAAGTATCAGGGCGCTCTGGGATTCAAAAAGACACCAGGTCTGTTGGTCAGCACCACGGACAGTGACAGACACTTTACAGGATGAGGCTTTGCTCTGGCAACATCAAGGGCTCTAGTTCACGTGGTCTCCATACCAGAAACCATCGTTACACACATCACAAATTGTTATTGTTAGTACTTTAAGATGCATGACCAATAGTATGTTTCCCAGTGATACACAAAGGAAGTGGTCAGTTCTTCCCGAGTAGGGGATGTGATCATCAAACTGAATTTTGGAAAGTGGAGTCATGTGATCTAGGGGGGGGGAGGCATACATTCTGGGCAAAAGAAGCTCCTGTTCAAAGACCCCCACCCTCTCTTGATCTCCCTTCTCCCTGTTCTCTCCAGAGAAACAGCCTGCTCTGCATCTCTGATGACTTCTGCCTGGGCATACATTGACCTACCATAGTCCAAATTCCTGGGGCAGGAGTTTAATCCTTATGAAAGGATACAGCTAGCCTTTGAAGGCAGAGAATGGATCTATAAACGTTCAGAGGAAACTGGGAGATAAGAGTGGATTCATCTCAGCATGCTGGCTCTTAACTCTCTCCATCTGAGTCTCTTTTAGAACAACTGAATCCTCTAGGTAGAGATTTTGCCTCTAGATACCATGGAGCTTGTAGTTAATGAGATGGGTGTTCCAGACCTCTGAGCATGTTCTCAGCCTACTTTCAGAGCCCTCCCTTTATTGCCTTGGTCCCTCCATTCCCAGGAGAAGCCTTGCTATTCACTTAGTCATTAACTCATTCTTATTAAGTTAGTTCTCTGATAATTTCCGACATTTGTATGATGAATTCTGGTTACTCTCCCCCCATTACCCTATCTTACCTCCCTCTCACATTTACAAACCAACCACCACCTGTCTCTCTCACAGAAGCATGGTCTTTGTTTTGTTTTACGAATCCTTCAAACAGGGCCATGCCTATGTGAATGTTGGATTGAAACTATCACTGGAGCCTGGTGTGGTCACCAGTGGATTCATAGCTAAAGGCAATGGCTTTTCCTTTCCTTGAATATAATAACAACGGTTTAGGAGTGTGGGGCAGAGCCCTAAGCTCACCCTCTGCCCACATCTGGCTGTTTATGGATTCATCTGTGCAGATCCAGTTGTGGTTGTCTGCAGTTGTTGAGAGCTCCTGGTTGCAGTGCCCATGTCTTTTTTCAATGGTTGGCATTCTGCAGCCCTTCTCTGTATCTTCCAGCTCTAACATTCTCTGCCTGCTCCTTCACAATGTTTCTGGAACCATGGTGATATGAATAACTTGTTTAATGTCACTTATTCTCAGCACCTAATTCACTGCAAGGAGAGAGATTTAAGACTAAGAGTGGTTAACTGTATATGGGTATAAATAATATAGTAAGAAGGCAGTTCAATGCTATGTGTATTTATCTAAACAACAAAATTAAGTCCCCACCTCCCATGGCCTATGACGTTCCGTGCCATGGGCTTTTAAGTAAATTTATAGTACCAGTTATAGGTTCTTTTCTGTGGAGTCAGCCCAAATTCAATAAATATGTAGTTGGTTACCATGTGGGCATATTTTTCCTGGAAGGTTGGTATCATAGTTCACAACAAGGTAAACCACTGGTGTTCACTTCTAAATATAAGGTAAGAATTATACATGATAATGTATACATACTATATATGATGGAGAGACCATGGCTGTGGGAATCTTAGGGGTTGCAGGAGTGTGGGGAGCAGGGGAAATTGACCACATAAAATTTACAGTCCAAAGAAAGAGATAGATACTTGTCAACCTTATACCCACAAATACATACCATAGGAGTCTATAAACATACTTTTATTTTGTGATAAATTTGATGTCTTTGTTTATATTACATACATTCCTCTAGGTTTCCAGGCCCCATGAACACCCTATATAGTTACAAACTGTGTCAAGAAAATTCCAGTTCAGTAAGGACTGAGGTTTAGTATGAGTGAGAGATGTGTCCACTGAAGCATGGTTAGTCAACAGCAGAGCTGGGAGAAACATGGCTCCTTGCTTCCTTCTAGCTCTTGCCCTCAAGCTCCAAATATAAATTAGTGAACAAAAGTAGACACTCATGAAATGGGAATTACATCTTCTGGGAGCCACAGCATGCTGCCAGGACCCCCTTCTCTCTTGGTCTAGGAGCCTAATGTCTTCAGAGCAGCCTGACTCCCACCCAAAGTGTTCGAGCCAAATCTGCACTTATATCTGTGGTACCAACCTCTCTCTAGAGTTCAGCTTAAATCATGGGTGTTTGCTTTGCGCTGGTAGGCCGCTGAGTGAGCATTTAGCAGGACTTTTTATGGTGCTTTTTTTGTGGCAGGAAAACCTACCCCTCCTTCCTCTCTCCAGTTTTCTCCCTGAGCAGGATATAAATTATTTTAACTGTCTTTACTTAAAAGCCAACAACCTGTAAAAGAAAGCTGGTTGCCTTCTGGTTTGATCTTTTTTTTTTCTTGCTTACAAAGCAAAGGGCAGAACCCCCACAGTAATAAGAACCTTATATATGAGAGAAAGAAACATTCTGGGTGATCTCCAGGACAAAGGCCACAGTAGTTTTTTGTCCTTGGGGAGAAAATCCTGTCTGATCATAGAGACAGCTTTCCCTAGACAACTTAGTGTTTTTGTTTGTCTTCTCCCACTGTCAGAAGACCTTACAAAGCAACTGGTGGGTGGAAGAATTTCTTTTGGCTTGTGGTTTAAGGTAGCATCTATCGTGATTGGGGAACCATGGTGGCAGGGATGTGAAGGAGTTGGCCACACCACATCTGTTGTCAGAAACCAGGAAGAGATAACTGCTGATGTTCCGCTCACTCTTAACCACCACCCCTACTCTAATGGGTAGTCCACAGTAGAGTCCTAGTGTGAGGCACCGTGTAATGGAGGAGGAGCCATCACCCAACCCTAGAGGGATCCAGTCTGATGGGAGAGGAACATCCTTGCCTTAAAAAGTAGGTGTCTCCAACTAGTGAGAGCTACAACTTGCTCATGGGTCAGATGCAGTCCCGGGTGAGAGATGGGTGGCTACCATTTTCTGCAGAGGGCTACTTGGAGCAGTTGCCAAGAGCACTGTAAAGGCCTGTGACCATAGAACTCTGCAGGCAGCCACTAGGCTGCTACGCTCAAGCTTTCCCACCGTACCCACAACAACAGCGATCACTATTCCAACTGTGATGTGATCTGGCTCTTTCTCATGGCCATGGGAACCCCATGACAAACCAGCCCAGTATACACCTAATAATGACTGCTTCGTAGAAGAGATAATTAAACTTCATTAGCCCTGAACAGGGAGTAATGGCCTTTCCTTATGACAAGCCTTGGGCTTTGAGGGATTCAAAGCTTTTCAGCTATGTTGAGGCTCTGAAAATCAGGTCTTCACCCATAGCAGGTCTTAGAACTCCAGTGTGCAGAGAACCAGCTTTTCGGAGTCTGTACAGTGCAGGAGTCACTTTCCTTATGTGAGCTTATTTCCTGCACCCCTAACCACAGTCCTGAGCCAATTACTGTAATTCCCATTCCAGAAAGGTGAATGAAAATCTGTAGGGTGAGCAATGTATCGAGAGACACAAGATATCAGTAACAGAGAGTACTGGCACTCTACCAGTCAATCTCAGACCTCGCTCTTTCTCTATAATAGCATGATGACTTTCTCACATACTCAAAACCTGTCCCAGAGAGAGAAAAGAGAGGGGACCTCAGATACAGGATGCTGAGTGACTTCTTAGAGTTTGCTCAATGGGCCTGAGAACCTAAAGGGAGAGGTGATCCTTCAAGATGAGGATATGGGGTACAATAACACAAACCCATAATGTGTTTACTTCAGTATCCCTAAGAATCACATAAGAGGCCCACTTAGAGCACAAGTGGCTGGCCTCATCACAAAGTTTGTGCCAGACCTGGGGTCATGTACTTTTTCATCCCCACAAGTTGCCCCCTAAAAGATGTTTGCAGGTAACCATCTTTCTAATGTATTGTCCTGCCCAAATGCATGTGAATGGCTCGTCTCATCTGATCCTCTCAACAACAATGTAAATAGGTAAGTTTAGCAAATTTTAAGGATGATTCGGTCTCCAGGTGGTGAAGGGGCTCCATAGGACCTGGCAGTAGGAGAGGCAGGGCTGACACAGCAGCCTCAACTCTGTGTGGGAGATACAGCCCATGGATAAATATTTGGAAATGGGAACTTGATACCAGAGCCTATCTGTGGGTGGCCTACAAGAGGGAGCCTCATTAGGTACCAAAGGGGAATTTTCACAACATAAGTGACAAGCTAGAAGGGAGCAAGACTGAGCACCAGTGACCCAATTGGGAGGCAGTGGAGATGTGTCCATGATCATCACTGAAGAGAAAAGACTGTGGAGACCCTTTGTCCAAAGCAATGCTGTGAAGAAAGGCCATCAGTTATTTGTTGGATGAACACAAAGGAGTTCCCATTTAGCAACCCATGACCTGGAGCATCAAAGACAGAATATATTCAGAAGACATTCCTGACAAATAGGAGTCACATAGGCATCAGAGAGAAGAGAGGTCTAGGGAAGTGACTTGAGCATCTCCATCTTCACTTTAGTACTAGAGAACACAGGTAAAGAGGGTTGGAAAGTAAAGAACAGATAACCAAGTAAAAACACAGTTCACCAACGAGGGCAAAGGCAAGGATGGGTGATATGGTTGGAAATCTGGTGTGGCGATTGTTTTAATTGTTAGCTTGACAGCATCTAGAATCATCTGGGAAAGGAGTCTCCATGAGGGACTGTCTAGATTAGGTGGGCCTGTGAGAATTATCTTGATTACATTAGTTGATATGGAAAGACCCACCCACTGTGGGTGGAACCATTCTCTAGGCAGGGTATTATGAACTATGTAAGAAGTATAGGAGTGAAGAAATGGTGTGCAGGCATTAACTCATTGTTTTCTGCTCCTGACTGTGGATGTGATGAGACTAGCTGCTTCAAGTTCTTGCCATGGTGACTCCTCTCCCATGATGCTTTTAACCTAGATCTATGAGCCAAATAAACCCTTTCTCCTTTTAGTTACTTTTCTCAGGGTATTTTATGACAGCAACAGCAAACAAAACTAAGAGAGCCCTGGAACGCAAAGGATGAAAGAAAGCAAGAGCTTTGAAGAGATCCTTGCAGCTAAAGTCACACATGGTTAGCACTTAGAGAAGCCTCAGAGGTTGAAGAACCCTACTCCTCTCACTTTACAGTAAACTGAAGCCTGAGTATAGGAAGCAACCTGCTCACAGCCATATACCTGGGGGCTGGAACCCAAGACTATTGATCCCAGGTCAGCACTCCTTCCAACTCAACACTGGCCTACCTCACACAACCTCTACCACCCCTCTGCAATAAAATCCGACCCTGGGCTTAGAGACATAAAAGGCAGCCAATTAAAGTACATAACTTTTCAAATGTCAGCCCAGGACAGTGTATTAACATAATTCCCTGATGGGAGCATTAGTATTCGTGATCTCTCACACTGCCTGGCAAAACTTGCTGATGTTTCTAAAAACTGAAAATGTTACTACTACCTGAGGAGGCGGAAAAACGCCCCAGGAAGTGATGGTAGAGGTGGCATGTGAGGGGCTCGGCATCATAAGCTAAAGGCAGCAGGGCAAAGGGGAATACATGTTTTGTTTTATTCTTCATGGCGAAACAGTCACCTTGGTAAGTAAGAAGCCTCTTGGTTGCAGTCTCCAGAGCTGAGAAAATTCCTACTAAACACACGAGGTGTTGTGCTGACCCAGGCTCTGCCCTTAAATTGATGGGTGACATCAAGAAAATCTTTTTTACTCTCTAGTCCTCAGCTTTCCCTATATTTCAAATAAACATTTGAGGTTAGATGGCCACCAGCTCTCCGGAACCTCTGCTGCTGCCTTCTATTTGTATAACACATTGTGGTTCCTTTAGTACAGTAGTAAGCCCCTCAGATGGTGACTCAGAACAAGGCCAGTCAGCAACTGCTGACCTCCTTGCCCCGCCACCCCTTGTTTCTGTCAAGCACTATGTGCCCAAAGCTTGGCTCTGACTCTTTCTGTCTTCTTTCAACCAGAATTGTAGCTCTTCTGACAAATGCCACCTGCCAGGGCTTTTATGACTCTCCCTGTTCATTGCCACTGTCCTGCAATGAGCCACAGCTGCCACTCCTCCAAGGACACATCTCCATGCAGGGAGTTAGCCACAGCCTCGGAAATCCACGTGGCTTTTTGGCTTCATACTTGGTTGGCTAGTTAGCTGGTTTTCCTTTATTGAGACAGAGCCTCATGTATCTCAAGTTGGTGTCCAACCTGATATGTTCCCAAGGATGACATTGAGCCCCTGATCCCCAAGCTTCTACCTCATGAATGCTAGCTTTATAGTATCCTCCACACCTAAGCTATGTGATGGTATGGATCAGACTCAGGGATTGGTGTATGCTGAACTATAACTCAGCTACGGTCCAGCCCAGAAATCCCAGTTGCAGGAGACCAAGCCATTAGAAAAATGGCTTAGGGTTAATCCATAGAGGGACTTCATATTTTATCCTTCTACTCGGTGCTACCCAAAGAAAGGACCCAAAAAACCAAGATCTAGTTCTGGTAGGTATGGGGACCAAGTTAGGCAGCTGCTGTCAACACCATGTCCCCTCAGCAGACTCATTTCCAACCAGTTGTGAGAGTGTCTGCTGCCTACAGGGACACTGGGCATTCTCCCAGTGTCCACCAGACGTCCACCCACACTAAGCAGGAGCAGTCAGGCCAATGTCCAGCCTCCCTCCACTCCTGCATAGGTCTCAGAGGACTCCTACAGGACTAAATCCGAAGCATGCAGAACAGGAACCGGTTCCCTTCCCGATCTCATCTACAACCTCCTATGGCTTACTTGAGTCACCTCCTAAATAGACCACTGCCCATAAAGCCATCATCCTCTGGGATAATCCAATCTGAAATAGAAGGGTGCATGCACTTCCCTCAGCCCCTCAAATACACAATGCATATCAATGAATTAAATGCTCTGAGAAGTCCTATAAGAATTTTTACACTTTACATGAGGCTCTGGTCCTAGCTGACAAGTCATTGGTAATTGATGACTGATTTTTTTTTTGGAGGTGTGGTTGCTGGTAGACTGCCCTGTATGGCCCTATGCCTGTGTGCATGCAGGTAGCATTAACTGGACATAGTGGGCTCAAAAAGGAAAAAGAGAATGTGAAGGTGGGAAGGGGGAGAACTGGAGATTATACAAAAAGAAGGCACAAGGTAGGAAGGGAACTGGGGAATAAATTTGGATTGGATATGATTAAGATACAGTGCATATGGATATGGAATTGTCAGTGTATTTTTAAATTTCTAACCAAAAAAAGAAACTTTTTAAAACCTCGTTTAGTCTAGCATATTCTAACCAATTTGGCCAACAGAATCATTTTATCTCGAACATCTCAGGCAAATAGTATTTTCTGGAAGACACTTTGGGAAATACTATGCAAGCAGTCAGGCAGAGGCAAATCGTAGCTTGCTTTTGAAAAGGGCGAGGAGGGCTGGGGAGATGGCTCGTTGGATGAAGTGCTTCCTGCTTGAGTGTGGACCTGGCTGTGGAATGCCAGGGCACAGCTAAACGCCAGGCAGGAAGCCAAGCTCTGTGACCCCAGCGGTGAGCAAGGATGAGACAGTTGGATCCTGGGGCCCAGTGGCCTGCTAATCTAAACAAACATCAACTCAATGAGGGACCCTGTCTCAAAAAATGATGGAGAAGGGCCAGAAAGATGGCTCAGCAGTTTACAGCTCTAAGTGCTCTTTCAGGGGACCCTGGTTTGAGCTGCAGCCTCCATATGGCATCTCACAATTACTGTAACTCCAGTCCCAGGGCATCTGATGTGGTCCTCTTCTGGCCTCCGTGGGCACCAGATACATACACATGATACTCAAACATACATGTATGTAAAACACCCATACACGTGTGTGTGTGTGTGTGTGTGTGTGTGTGTGTGTGTGTGTGTGTGTGTAGTATAGAAAAACATCTAAAGCTGACCTCCTCTGGCTTCTACTTACATATGCATGGGGATACACAGGCACTCCCCTGTGAGAGAGAGAGAGAGAGAGAGAGAGAGAGAGAGATGATGGTGGTGGTGGTGATGGTGGGGTGGTGGTGGACAAAAAGGAGTTTTGTCCCCCAGACTACTACCTATATCTGGTACACCCTCCTTATACCACCTTTCCTGGTCACTTTAGAACTCCGGGATTGTCACGACCATCCTAGGACAGTATAAGAGATATGTCACTTAGACTCAGAGAGACTAAGGCACTTGTCCAAGGTTACACAGCTAGCAAGCATCAATCTTGGGACTCCAAACTCCACATGGCCTTCTGCAATCCACATCACCTCATACCAGGCTTTACCTCACCACCCACTGATGGCGCAGCCTCCTAAGGGCTCCGGCCAGTGAGCGTCAGGCAGGTGAGAGCTCGAGAATTCAGGATGGCAAAGCATGGAGGCCAAGGAGCCTGCTTCCTCTTTAGCATTCTCTCTCCAGCCCTGATCCAAGTGCTCCTGACAGCCCTATTCTTTCCTCTCATTCCTCCCTCACCCTCATTTACATGTCAAGTCACATTAATTATCAGTGGTCAGCAGCTGCTTTTCAGGGAAATTTTGCAGCGCCCAGGTCAGTTAGTCATAACTACACACACACACACACACACACACACACACACACACACACACACCACACACCACACACCACACACACACACACACACACACACACACACACACACACACACACAGGATCTGAGCATATGCGTACACTGATCTCCAGGGATTTGTACACACATTGAAGCATCCATGCATTCATGTAACAGTCAATTCATGTCTATGTTCTCTTCAAGACTTACGAACTATATAACCCACAAAGATAATGGCTGAAACTCTCCTTCACGGCAAGAACCCTAAGGGGCAAGTACAGTGCATGACACATATATCTGGAATACACAGTGAGTCCATGTAAAAATGAATCCGTATTAAAACCTGCATACTAAACACCAGCATACATACATGGCGTGTGCACCAGACCCACATGTATACGGAAACACATGCACTCCCATAGATCTCCAGTGTCCTAGCAGAGCCCAAGGTCAGAGCATGCCATCACCCCTACTGACAAGAATCTCTTGGCTGGTATCCAGAGAGCCCCCGGCAACCATTACTTTGCTATCAGTCTATCTGCCCCATTTATAGTTGAAATAAAATGTGTCACGGCTGCTTCACTAGAGACCAATGCAGACATGGAGGGAAATGGAGAAATATCGGCCCAGCTTGCATCCTGGCTCACTGGCTTGGGGAAGCTTAAGGCATAAACGAGTTTGGACTTAATTGACTTTTTTATTGGGCTTTAATTCACTGGTACTTTTCCAGAGACTGACTCCAACAGGCAGATGCAGGGTTGAGCAGTCTCTAGGGCCATCAGCCAGCCCCTCTTTGCCTCTCTCCCTGTGCCCTCAAATCCTTTCTGAGCCCTTTCTTCTGGCAGGACCACCCTCTGTCCCATCGGACATGAAGAAATCACGTCATGTCATGAATTGTCACCTCCTACTGCCTTCCGTCCTTTCCCTCTTCTCGGCTGGCCTTTCTTGTTACAGTGCCCCTCCCCGGCAAGGACATTTCAATTCCATACAGTAACCGTGATTGAGAGCTCACTGCTTTGCTTATACAGGCCATTGGGGTACAGAGATGAACAAGTGTGCGTCTTTGCCCTCTGGGAGCCTGGAGTCAAGTGCAGAGACGGACACATAAATCCCACAGTGCAATAGATGCCAGCAATTAACCTGGGAATGAGGCCCAGAGAGGCTCAGCAGGCACTGTGACCCTGACAAGGCCGCCCAGATGGGATGGCTTCGTTGTCTCTTGAAGAGGAAAGAGTCTGCCAGGAGGACAGCTCCTGGAAGGGCATTCTGGACGAGTGGGACAGCAGAGCCAAAGGCCTGGAGGAACAAGAGGGTAAAAAATATCCCTGGGCGCTGGTCCCACATAGCTGGGATAGACAGGAGAGAGCCGAGGAGAATGCTCACAGGAGCATGAGGAGAAGCAGGATGAGCTTGAACCTGGAGGTCAGAGAGCCTGTTTTGCAGTCACATCTATAGCATATAGCTCTGGGAATGTGGCTTTTCTTGAGCGACTGAAAGTCCTCAATCTTAAAGTTTACCCCTTTCTCCAGCTCCCAGCGCCCTCTCCTTCCTCTGCTACCCGGTGTTTGACTTAGTGGATGCTGATTTGAGATTTCCCAGACAGTGTGGAAGTGGACGAACGCCCAACCTGCGTGTGAGGAAGATGGTCTTTCAGAACAGCTGGCTCCGTGGGGAATGCACAGGGTGCCCATCTCAGAGATCTGCCCTGAGCCCTGCAGGACAGGAAGGTCTCCCTGGTCCTGTATCCAGTTTAGGAATAGTTCAGATTAAGTAATCCTTTCAGGGGTATGGCGGTTCTCTTCCTTTCAAAGTTTACCTTCCAGATTATTCTTGTTAACATTTAAAATGCCCAGTTCTGGTGATCTAGGAGATACCCTGATTTCGGCATGTAAATGAGGCATGAATGAAGCCGAGTGCTTTCTGAACTCTTAAGGGCTTGGGGATATGTGAACAGTTTGTCATCGGTGCCCCAAGTTTCTGTTTGCCCAGGACAATGGCAGCTTGCTTACACCTGCTGACCGGGGTGGTTCCTGGGAATGGCCTCTGCTTTGGGTTGCCAGGGTCCTCCCCAAGATAACACCATCGCTCTGCTTCACTCCAGGGCAGGAACTGCAGCAGGGAAAAGCACTACTGTGGGTGTTAAGCCAGCTCTGTCTTGCATACATGACTTAACCTTTCCGGACTTGCCCTTTATCCTCAGTATCGCTTGTAACATGTTCCATACTGAGCCTCTTGGAGAGATATGCAAAGCACTGTGTGTCAATACATAACACACAGCCCTCACCATGCATGTCGTGGGCAATTCCAGGATGCTCTATGCTGGGCCCGGGGCTGATGTTGAGTGCCAAGTACAAGAATAAAAGTCAATCGAGTATAGGAATAGAGGCTGGAGTTTGTCTCAGCAGCCCAGCTCTCTGCTGGGCCACATGAGCTGAGACAGTCTTTTCTGTCTCTCTCCCCGCCCTGCCCCACGTATCCACAGCTACACTCTTATCTGGTCCTTGCTGGACAAGCACCCTCTCCTCTCCCTCTGCAGCTAGCTCCACTCCAGTCCTACGTACCTGACGGCAGTGAGGCGTCAGAAGAGGTCACGCCAATGTTTCGCCGGGAAGACGATCGCAAGACTCACCCTGCCTTTTTATTTCCTACGGCCCTCAGTTTTTCCTGATCTGTTTTGTGGCTGCACCGCTGTTCACTGGGGGTCCTGTGGAGCTGGGCTTCATAGATCTGAATCACACGTGTATGGTAAAGCATCTTTTAACCTCCCAGTAGCCACACTTTCCAGCCCTAACACGAGTATGGCACACCATAGGAAACCACAGATCTGAGCTGTCTACTACTTGGTTCAAGCCCAGCCCCAGGGTCTTCACAGTGTGGTCCAATCCACCTTCTTATCTCTGCCAGCACTTCCTGGCTCCATGACCTCCCATGAAATCCAGGAGGGCGCTCACAGCTCCCTCCCACAGACCCACAGGCGTTTGCTCACACCTCTGTGTCTGTCCTCCACCCTCCCCCACTCCTGGCGCCCTGGCAGTTCCCTTCCCACCAGCCACACTGAGAATCTCAGCTCCTTCATGCATTATTTCCTGCCCCGGCGGTCACTCGGCCTGGCTGTAGGTCTCGTTGTGCATATTTAACTGATGGCTCCATGGACCACACATTTCTTTTTGCTGTTATTTATCATCATTGTTTACTTACACGTTCATTCCCCCCTGAAAGAGACCGACCCTGTGGTCCCTGAAGGTAGGAACCATTTCTCAAGTCATCTCTGCACCGTAAACAACCTCAGATCTTTAAGGAGTGAGGTAGGGCATGCGCAAATAAGATTGAAATTCAGGTCGTGGTTTCTCATCCCTGTCATATGACAGGCTGAACCAACACACACCTGTCTCTTGGTACACACACATGGGCGTGCAGACACAATGCAATTTAAAGGCATTAGAGTGCAGAGCGATAGAGCCCAGAGGTGTGCACTGAGTCAGGTCCCAGGAACAGCTGCCTGGGCAATGAAAGCTTACAGAATAAAGAAGTGGGTCTTTACTACAAGTGGCAACTGTTTTCTGTCTGTCTGTCTGTATTTACATATTATGTATGTCTGTGTATGTGTGTATATATTTATTTGTATATGTTTCTATATGCGTGTGTTTGTGGACATGTAGTATCTGTGTATACCTGTGTGTGTGTGTGTGTGTGTGTGTGTGTTTGCAGATGTGTGCATGCATGTGTGTGATTGCTCTAAGCTGTTTCCAGTTAAAACTCTCTTATATCTCTTCAGCTGGATATCAGAAACTTGGAACTTTGACCGACTGTCTCCTCCTTATATTTGAGTGTGGTATGTGTGCCACAGGAGAACACATCTTCTACTATATGCTACTCAATATTTTGGCCACAGAACTTAAGGGCAGAGGGTGGTACAAGGAAGAGTTGAGACAAGGCAGGGTAGATGACATCCTGGGGCAATGGCAGAACTAGAAAAGCCAGCAGGTTGGCTCTGGACTTGTAGGTAGAAATTCTGTGAGCTATAATCTTGAGCCACATAATATGAAGGCCAGCATAGTTACTGAATTAAAACCTATATTAAGCTGAGAGGATGGCTTATTCATTAAAATTTGATTTGCAAGCATAAGGACCCAAGTTCAGGACCAAGAATCACACTGAAAGAAAAAAGTCAGCACGGTAACATACACTTGAAATACCTGTACCGAGGAGGCACAGACAGACACCAGCCGAGCTCACCTGGTGAGTTCTAGACTGTATCAAAACAAAGAGAAAGGTGGGCAGATCTGAGGAACAACACTGGAGCTTGCTCTTGCTTCCACATATATGGGTGTGCTCCCATGTGCACATACACGCACACAGACACAGACACAGACACACACACACACACACACACACACACACACACACACACACACACGGAGAAAAAGAGAACAGAAAAAGACAGAGGGCAGAGGAGGAGGAAGACCTGCCAGTGTGGGTAGGCAGCTGATAGGGCATTTCAGGTAGTAAGGTCAGGGTCGGGCCAGAAAGCCCAGCAGAGACAGCAGTGATTAAAAGCCCAGTTCCTGGCCCCACTCTCCAAAGCAGGCAGCTGAGGGGACTCTGGGAGCTTGAGTGATGGCTTTCTCCTGTGTCTAAAGGACTATATCTGTCCCACTGTCTTCAAGGCTGCTCTTGGTGTTTTCCCTCCTTGCTGTGAGTCTGGCTCTAATTCTCTTCTCAGGTTCAGTTTGGTGCACACCACTTCTGCTCTCACACGCACCATTAGGCATCTGATGTGTGCTGTGTTCGGTGTGCTGCTTGACTCGGGGATGTCTTCTGTCTGTGAGAGCGCTGCCTGCTAATGAGTACTTCCCAGGGGCCACCTTGAGTCTCCACCTTGGAGAGAATACACTGTCACACAGGGAATGGCCTACATCTAGCCTTCCAGGACCACAGAGGTACAAAGTGCCTATCTCAGTGCAGAGCGCACACATTTTATCTTATATTTTATCTAGCACCCATCTGTTAGGCACCCATGGTATGGCAGCTAGAGAGGTAGAGAAATGAGGATTCCTCTCCTGCTCCTCACAGAGAATGATTTCGGACCTGCCCAGGACTGGCTCAGGGTTCAGGAGGTGGTTACAAGGTTGTGGGTGTGCAGTCGAAGGATGTGTCCTAGCAACATGGACAGATAAACAGCTCTTCAGCACCCTGCGTGTCAGTGAGAGGTGGAAATGACACAGGATGGGACGAAAGCCAGCATTGACTCTGTGTGTGTGTGTGTGTGTGTGTGTGTGTGTGTGTGTGTGTGTGTGTGTGTGTGTGTGTTGGGGGACAACGTACATGCATGAACATGTGCCATGATGCCCGTGTAGACATGGGAGGATAACTCCCCCACTGTTAGTCCACATCTCCCACCTTGTTGGAGACCGTGCTATCTCTTGTTCTTTGTTTCACGCACTTGACTAGCTGGAATATTCTTCTGTCTCAGCCTCCCATTTCACCGCAGAGGTATGCTGGGATTCCACATGGACATATGCTACTGTATCTGCCTATGCATGGGTGTTGTGGGGACCCAAACTCAGGTGGTCAGGGTTAGATGGCCAGCACTTCACCCTCTCAGCATCACACCAGCCTGTGAACCACTTAAGTGTGTCCCCCAGAACCCCTCCCCCAAAGTCCCAGTGCTAGAGTGGAAGAGACAACAGGATCCTGAGGACTCACTGGTAACCAGCCTAGCTGCTCAGTGAGCTGCAAGCCAGTGAGAGACCCTGCCTTCAAAAACAAAGTGGGGCTGTGGGGACGGCTCAATGCATAAGAACTTAGAACAAAAGCTTGAGAACCAGCGTTTAGAACCCCAGAAGCAGCATAAAGCCTTCTGTGGTAGCATGTCTCTGTAAGTCAGTATACCTATAAGAAGAAAGGTATACAGCATACCTACAAGAAAGAAGGTGTATGGTATGCCAACAAGAAGGAAGACAGATACAAAGTTCCCAGAAGCCCATGGGCCAGATACCCTAGTGATGGACAGGAAATCCTGCCTCAAAACAAGGTACAAGACAAGGACCAAAACCCAAGATTGTCCTCTGACCTACACACTAAAACCATAATATGTGAGCCATGGTGGAGAGCCACATACAAATATACCACACACACACACACACACACACACACACACACACACACACACACACACACACACATCCATTAATTAAACAAGTCTAACTCCCTAGAAAGATCACTGGTCACTTCAACAGTTAAGTGAGTCCCTTCAGTCTAACCCAAATCCTCGATTCGTTCTTCACAGTGGTACAGAATACAGCTATTCTCTATCTCAATGATCTCTCCTCAAATATTTGTAATAGCCATTATGATCTCTCTAAATAAAGTCCTCTCCATTCTCAGTAGCCCTGCTGCACCAGCCGTTCCTTCTTTATGTCAGGCAGTGATCCAGAAAGAGACCTGATCATCTCCTTAGCAGCCTCCTCCCAGACACATCCACATACAGTCCCAGGGACAGGGAGAGGTTTGCTGGGGGGGTGGGGGGGAGGTGCGGCCTGTCCACTAGCCACCGAGGTGCACAGAGCTGGCTGGGATGAGATGGGTGTGTTTGCTTTTGCAGTCTTTGAACAGCTTTGGAATGAATCTTTTTCTTAAAGCACAAATCCCAGCATTATCTCTTTCACTCATACCTTTTAATTTAGTCATTCAGCAAATAAATCTTTACTGAGTATGTTAAGGCAGGCCTTATAGATAATGCGTGGATAGACAATAAGACATAGTCTCACAATTTAGGGATAGGACAAAGAGAGATCAATAAATGGAAGCACTCTTTTATTTTGGAGTTAGTTACTGCTCTGGACAGCTCCTGGGACTATGGCAGCAGAGTGAGTGCTGTGGTCACTATTATAAGAATTGACTCAGCACTACAAGTAGCTCCCACTTTGGAAGTTCCTTCCTTGGAAATTGCAGTCTAGGTAAAGGAGATTGTATCTTCTCTCCAAGAGTAGCCCAGATCCAATTTGGGGACCACCGCCAGCCACTTGCATGATCACCTTAGACCTCTGTCACTCTCCCACCAAAGTCCCTCATTGTGCCTCCAAGAACCCTGACAGATGGTCCTTCTATGCAGGTCTCCGTCTTCAGGGTACTTCCAAGAGAATTTGTCACACAAGCAAAAGTGAGACAGTTGAGAACTTGCCTTCTGGGGTGGAGAGATGGCATCCACCACATAATCCCACAAGCACAAAGCCATCGGGGTCATACAGTACCACGGAAGAGGGTCCCCTTCATCAGCCCCGACTTTTGTGATGTCAAGATGCTGACACCAGGCTTGCCCTGTGCTGCGATGTGGAAGAGAAAGGGGTGCTCCAAAAGCTCCAAAGAGAGAGCTTGAGACATTCTGAGAAGGAGGTGCCAGCCAGGGAAGGCATTATCAAGGAGGTGTGCCCATACGGGAGCATAAGGATAAACGAGTGTCTGCCCGGTGGAGGAGCATGGGCTCTTGGGCGGAGAGATGGGAGTATTAAGGGATTTGGCATATCGGAGGAGAAACAGAGCTTATTCACAAGACATGGGTAAGAAGACACCGCAGGGAACTATGAGCCCAGGAGCTTGGCACTCTGATAGGCTAAGCCAACCAAGGAATGTGAATCTGTGAGAGACAGTGAGCATTCTAGAAATATCCTCCTACTTGGTGTAAAACCTTGGTGGATGAAGGAGGGAGCAGGCAGGGGGACCTGTAGGAAGCACTTCAGCTCACTGGGTCAGAATGATGATGCTCTCTGATGTGATGCAAAGCTGGTCAGGCAGGGCGATGAGGGGGAGGTCAACCGGAGGGATAGCATCAAAGCAGAAGCAAGACAGTCTCAAGCTGTACAGAACTGTTGCAGCCTTTGACCTCTAGCTTTGAGAACCAGGGCTGGAGAACTTCGGTGGATTTGAGGAGACTCAGCCAACACTCATACCATTGATCAGGAAGACCAGGAGGCCACACTGAAGAGGCTCAACCCTTCCCCTTGCCATGCCTGGGGTGCAATGGGCACTGAAAGTTTCTAACGCTGGCTTGCAGTTGGTTTGATTTATATGTAGACTGCTGGACTGTGCTACGGGGAAATCGTGGATATTTGTTACAGTTCTAAAAAATACCCAAGTGCACTTCTGTTGCTGTTTCATAGAGTGGGATGCATGGTACCAGGGCTTCTTCAGACAGGCTGGGGTGGAGGCGGTGGGGCCGCCTCTGACTTGCCAGAGGATGCTAGGAATATCTCCTTCTTCTCGGACATTGAGGGTAAGAGTGGATGCTGAAGATGAGGAGATACTGAAGGGGGTCCTGCAGGTGAGGTTTCTGGCACAGCGCCTGACACGCAATAGAGATCAGCCTCAGTCCTCTGGGAAAGATCTGCATCAGAGACATGGAAATGCTCCCCACGACAAACAAATGGATGGCTGCCATTCACCTCAGCACAGGCAGTGGACAGGGCTAGACCACCACAAAGCCTACTGAGAAACTGATATTGAATCCTCCAAACAGATCTTCAGAACGTACAGATGACTGGCTCAGCCTTCATTCTCTTGGATCCCAAGACAATTGACCAAGGCAGGGATAGCCAGATCACTTAGCGAATGACAGCCTCCCCCATCCCCCACCCCACCACACACAGGGCCTGAAATGGAATAGCCTGGACTTCATTCCTATGGGATTTGGTTGGGCGTTATCCAGTGAGGAAACTAAAGTGAAATTAGAAAGCAGTCCAAAGTCAGGGAGTAGTAAAACTGGTTCTCACATTCTGATCTGCCTCCATTAAAAAAAAAAAATGCAGTATCCTTTTCTATCCATCTGCAACACAAGCTTTCATGATGCCTTTCCAAGTGACTCATCTTCCTGGAGCCTCACTGGCCTCATCAGTAAATGGGACTATAATCTATTTTACAAATGGTATTAAGGGCTCTGCCTATCAGATCACCTTCGTCCTATCTTATCTTTGTTAGGATAGGAATCAGAACTAGGGTAGAACAAAAGTGACAGAAGCTCCTACTGCCAGCCTGGAAAGAAAGTGTCCCCTTCTGGTTCTGCCCTGAACCCCTCATGGCCTCCTGATTCATAGACCAGGAAAAGGAGAGAGTCGAATCTGTCTGCGGAGTGGAGAGGACAGGAAAGCCAGGCTGTAGAGGAAACTGTTGCAGTCACTGAGGCCACACCCTAACCCACAGGAGCTCACAGCTCAGTAGGTACTATGACTGGAAAAGACTCCCTACGTAGGCTTCACCTGACTTACCCATCTCTGAAGAACTGCACCCTGCACCTTGATGGGCATGGCTCTGCATCTCCTGGATGATCAGAAACCGCCCTATTTCCAGTTTCACCTCAGCAGCTCCTGAGCACCTGAGAGCAGCATCCGAGTCCATCTATGCGATCCCAAGTTCAAAAACCCGGATGTTTGAAATGTGGCAGTTCCCAGTGAGATGCGGTGTGAACTAGAAAATGTTTTCGTCTTCTGTTTTGAAAATCTCCCACGCACCTTAGAAACTTTGATATTTAAATCATAAGCCATGGTCCTGTGGTCCACGACAAGGACACTCACAAGAATCCAGCAGCTAGCCTCAGATTAGATAGGAAAGCAGGAGTCACTCAGTAAGTCTTAGTCCAACTACAAAGCTAATGGACAAAAGAACCGAGTTGCTTTAAGATTTATTTTTATTTTTGTGTGTGTGCGTGTATCTCCACATACGAATATATTCATGCATGCAGGTGCCCAAGGTAGCCAGAAGAGGGTAACAGATCTCCTAGAGCTGGAGATAAAGGCACAGCTTTGAGCCAAGTAAAAATAAAGAGATAAAGGCCAGTATAGGTGCCAGGACCTGAACTCGGGACTCTTCGAGAATAGCAAGTGCTCTTAACCTTGGAGCCATCTCTACCGTCCAAGAGTCAATCTTCTTCCACAGTCTCTGATTTCCCTGAGATAGACCAGGGGCGAAACCTGTGGCAATATTTTAAACATGTGAAGTCTTACTTCTGCTTCTGTCAAGCCAACGACACTTTTAGCTACCTGCCCCAGAGTCCCCCTTGCCAGCAGGGCAGAACTCACCTCGATGTACAATGACAAGAAAATAAGGTTCATTTACTTGCTAACTCTATCCCAGCCCTTCATAACAGCCAGAATTGCTGGACCAGACACGCTGTGAGCCCCAGAGGAGAGGATGGCAGTGGTAATCTGCTCTGTCTGTTGTGGACCTGGGAAGAGAAGGGGCATCAAGCAGGCAGCCTCTCTTCCCACCAGATCCACACCCCACAAGTCAGGAAAGCAGGCCTATTAAACTACAAAACCCCTCTCTTTCCTGGTGAAGCACAAAGACTGAATATTCATGATGCGAGCCTTGCAACTTTTCGACAGCTGAGACCAGACACGGGAAAGAAGGAGACAACAGTAACATTCTCGAGAATATTCTCGAAGAGCAGAAGTAGGTTTGACAACAACAACAAAAAAACCCAGAGTTGCTGAGAATGGGTGAGGATTTCAGAGCCACCGCACTGCCTGGATAGTCACCTGTCTGACCTTTTCTTGATACGCTTTGACAATAAACCTGCCTTGGGATTGTTTTCTGCCCTGGCATTAATGGGAACATCTGCTTTTCCTCTGTAAACATCATAAACCATCATTTGGTCTCCACTGATGCATCGCTTCAGTGCAGCCCTGAAGGATAGTGCTGATTTCCCCAGAAACACTCCAGAACTCACTTTAGGGGGTCCTTCCTCCCCCACCCCCATTCTCCACCTACACCCAAACGAAGCTCCAGCAGGTATCATGAAACAGATATAAGAATTGCCTTGTGATCTCAACTCAGACTGGGTTATCCAGGCACGAGACACTCATCATTCAGGGTGTGGTGGCACATACCTTTAGTCCCAGCACTCGGAGGCAGAGAGGCTGGATCTCTAAGAATCCGAGGCCAGCCTGGACCGCACGGTGAGTTCCAGGCCTGTCAAGGCTACAGAGTGTGACCTTGTCTAAAAACAAAACAAAAGGAAACACTCGTAGCAGGAGGTTGAGCCTGAGATGGATACTAGAACAAAAATACCAGGGTAACAGAAACTGTATCTTTGGGAATACTCAAGGAATGTTCTAGAAGGCGATCTAAGACAGCCACAGGAAGTAGCTACCTGGTGGGCGTGGATCTCTATGTGTGGATTTTCTCTGTAACAGAAGCAGTAATAGGTCTGGAGTCACTGCATCAGGAAAGCAGCTGAAGAGACCTGGCGATGCTCACTGTGATGCCACTCTCTCTACCAGCTTGACTTATATTCCTCACGGCAGTGAGACCGTCAAGTGTTTGTCTGACCATCTTAGCATCACACTCTCTAGATTCCTCCATGCTTTCATAATTGACAATATTTACTTCCTTTTGAAGACTGAATAGTATTTCATAATGCATGGATAAATAGATGATAGACAGGCAGGCAGGCAGACACACAGACAGACAGCTCTCCTATTTTTTTCACCTAATAACTACACTCCATGTCTTGGCTATTGTGAATAATGGAACATGCTGGGTCATATGGAAGTCCGTATTTAGATGCATTAATTTTCACCACATCAACCAGTGTTCAAGGCTTGCTTTTTTTTTAACATCCTTGTCAGTACTTGCTATCTTTTGTGAGATTTAGAATAGCCCTCTCCACAGGTGTGAGGTTTTAGCTCTGGTGGATTTAATTTGCATGTCCCTAAGGGCTGTTCGAATATCTGATGGCCATTTGCCATGGTTGTTACAAGAGGCTGGGGAGGTCTGAGGACGTAGGGAGCGGGCATGGAAAGAGAAGACTTTAGTCAGCATTTTAATTAGGCATGATGGGTAAATTCTGACGGTGAGATGCACAGCTTGGTGAGTGTTAAATACTAATGCACACTTCACACTTGCTGAGTCTTAAAGGCTCCTGCCACAAAGACAGGGGTATGTGAGGTGACAGATATATTAACGTATTGGATCCTTCCTACTACATACCAAAACATCGCATGGCATCATGGGATAACTTGGTGATTAAATCAAGTATAGTCATAAACGAGCTTTGGATGAGAACCACACACCCAGACTCACACTCAATAGGAGCTCAGATTTCAGAGTCTCGACTAGACTTCCATCAATAATAAAAATGCTAGCTAATTTTATCTACTTAACGTTCTCTGCAATGCTCTTTCCATCCACTGTCTCCAGGGTGATGGGCACACAGACTGGGGCATGCCGTTGAGTGTAGCTGGTCTCACAGCCTCCTCCTGATACCCCAGCTTGCTTTGCTTGGGAGGAGGAGAAGGCCGAGGCCATGGCTTTCACATCAGCAGAGTAGGAAAACAGAGAGTGGTAGAGGGAGCAGAAATATAGAAATAGCAAGGGCCAGTGGGCGTTTTGTGGCCACACCTTCTCCCTCCCTTTCTGTCTGAGTCCCTGTCCTCCTAGAAGTAAGGAGCCTTCTCCTCAGCTCCAGGCCTACAATGGCTACGTCTGATGCAGTGTTCTGTATAGTCTGATTTGGCCTATTAAAATGTGCTCGGTTTAGTTGTTGTTTGTTTAATATTGTTTATTAATTGTTGAATTTCATACATGATGATCCACCTCCAGCCCTCTCGCCCCAACTCAACTTTGCGTCTATTATTTTTTTTTTAAGGAACCAACTAATCCATTGTGTCCTGCTCATATACTCTTGTGTGTTTTGCTATTCACTGGAACATGGTCAGCCTACAAGGGGACACACCCTTAAAGAAAACTGATTCTCCCTCCCCAAGAAGCCACTGACCAGCAATATCAGCCCGAGCTAGCGCTTGAGAGCCCCTCCCTCATCCACGTCAGAACGTTGACTGGATTGATCTGGTAACCTCATGAACCGCTGTGAGTTCATGAGTGCAGGAACCCCTAGAAGACACTGCCACATTCCAGTCCACCCCAGTCTCTGGCTCTTACAATGTCTTCCCCCTCTTCCTTGATGGTCCTTGACCCCTGGGGGAGTGGGTAATATAGAAGTTCCAAAGGGGCTGAGTTTCCCACAGACACTTAATTGGTATCCACTGTACAAGCAATGTGTGTGACGGAGGCTGAGAGAGGCACTAATCTACTGGTGGGGATATGAGCTTAGAAGTTTGATGCTGTCTCCACTTAGCTAAATAATAGTGGTCTGTTCACCCCTCCCAGCTCCCCAACCATTGTGTCTTAGCCAAAACTACAATACTGGCGTGTTTCATCTTGTGAAGTGGGCCTTAAGTCGATAAAAAAGTGGTTTGCTACACCCATAAAATCCATGTCAAATGTGCTCATTTTGATTTGACTTGTCTTGGCACCATGAATGGGTTTGGCTGGGTGACATCATAGGGATGGTCAGATCAAGGAGCCAGACTGCTACTGGGAGAGTCGAATGCTAATTCCTCTCAGCTGTGGCCCAGCTGCCTTAATCATTACCCTCGTCTCAGTCTCACAGCTGAGTCATGCTTCTCACTGTGCATGCCACCTAGCATATATAGTAAGTATTGGAGCCAGGATGACGTGACCCCAAAGTCGTTTCGTACCTACTATGTGCCAGCTATCAGATAAAGCTCTGTAAATCCAGAGATGAAAATAACCCAACTCCTACCGGCGATGGGAAATAGATAGTAGGGACCTCAGAAAAATACCATCAGACCTGCCTCATGTCCCGTTTGGAATCTCCGTCAAGCCTGGATGCCTGTTGGCCCCTCCCAAGCCAACCATGCTGCAGTCCGACCTAAACGAACCTGGTACCCACTTCCCAAAGGGTAATCTCAGTTGGGGACTCCATATGTGATTCCCTACTGAGTGGTAGGAACGGGTTCTTCAGCAGTGGCCTGGTATTTTGAATCTCCTTCCAGGAGAATGGCCTTGAAGGACTCGCTGGACTTCAATAACAGTCCACCCAGACAACATCTGCCTATATTATGGTGAACTTTCAGGAAGACACTCTGAGTTGCCCTACCTCCCTTCAAGCCATTGTCCCAGAACACTGGTGTAACAGCCGGTTAATCTGCTCTACTCTCCCCAGCACTGTAGCTCCTTGCTACCTTTCCCAGTGCTCTGGATTCTCAAATGAAAGACACACATGTAGCCTTATATTTAATATGCCTTAATCATCGCAGTGGCTGGGCCACTCCCAAACTTCCATGTTGCTAACTCTCCCCTTCAATACTCCTGAATTATTACTTACTAAAATTTATATTCCAGCTCTACTACCCCGGACCTAATGTGGGAAGGGGTCCTAGAGCTGCTCTTCCCTGGATCTTACATGATTGGAACTCTGTCTTCTGCAGCTCTCAAGCCAGCATTCCATGGCTCTCCCAGCAATGGCGATTCTCTCCCTCCCCTAGGATAGGGGATAACCTAAAAGTCCCGCCTCTGTCTCCCTGCCCAGCCATTGGCTGCCAGCCACTTTATTTACCAATCAAAGTCAACTGGTAGCAGAGATTCTCAGCATGTTCCCTGTGGTCGTGTGGGTTCCCTGTAATCTTAGGAACCGAATTAACACAAGTAGCATTAGAACCAGGGAACCAAATTAACACAAGTATCATTAGAACCAATCTACAGCAGACAGGCCCTGCCATCTTGTGGTACTTTCTTCTACAAAGTGCTCAATACTTTCCTGAGTGGTTGTTAGGTTAGGGTTAGCTTAGTTTCAGCTCTGGATACTAGAAAGGCCCTGGCTGAACGTTAGTCTTGGAGGCAGGAGGTTAGAGGCCTCCAGTCCTTTATTTTATTGAATTTTTTTTTCATTTAGAGGCCTCCGGTTCTTAGCAATAAGTGTCACATGGCAACAGATGGGCTTTGGGAATGGACATAGAGGGTCTTGCAACCATACCATACATTCAAATAACACTAAAGTTCTTAGATTTTTGCTATTGTTTTCAATTGACAAGCAATAACTGTACATATTCATGGGGTACAAAATGATGCTTTCTTGATTATATATACATTGTGGACGATCATGTGAAATTAATTAGCATATCTTTCCCTGAAAATACTTATTTTTTTCCTTGTGGTACAAAGATTTTAAGTCCTCTTTTTTAAAGCTATTTTTAAAATGTGTGATACATCGTTATTAATCGTAATTATTGTCCCTCTTTCCCGCATGAAATTTTGTGGGCACCAATGAACACTCCCCCTTTCTTCATCCACTGACATATTGTGACTACCATTCTACTCTCTGCTGCCCCTGGGAACTTGACTATTTCTACAAACAGCTGTGCCCATCACTTACTTACCAAAGTCTTTTTCTCACAGCTCCCTCACATAAAGTGGCACACCGGCGAGGCACTCCCTTGACTGAGGTTAACCTTTCAGAGCCTTGCAGCTTCCTCACCGGCAATCTAGGAGAATGGCACACCAAGGAGCTCTAGGAATCTTAGAGAGTGCTTGAAGAAGATGACACGGTGCCCACTCATGGCTCAGGCTCAGTGATATGACTGATGTTCTAAGAAAGAAGGCAGTCTCCTGTTGGAGAAATGAGACAGGAGAGAAGTTGTCTCCTCTCTTTCACTCCCAAGAAGAGAATCTGCCACATGGAGGTGCTAAAGTCAGGTGTGTGTGTGTGTGTGTGTGTGTGTGTGTGTGTGTGTAAGGTGTGTAAGTGTGTGTATGAGTGAGTGTGTATATGTGTGTATGTGTGTGTGCATATGTGTGTGTGGTGTGTGTGTAAGGTGTGTAAGTGTGTGTGAGTATGTGTGTTTGAGTGTGAGAGTGTGTATGTGTGTGCCTATGTGCGTATGTGTATGTGGTGTGTATAAGGTGTATAAGTGTGTGAGTGTGTGTGTATGAGTGTGAGAGTGTGTATGTATGTGAGTGTATGTGTGTGTGAGTGTGTATGTGGTGTGAATGTGTATGTGTGTATATGTGTGGTGTAAGTGCGTGTAAGCTGTGTAAGTGTGTGTGAGTATGTGTGTATGAGTGTGAGAGTGTGTATTTGTGTGTGCCTATGTGTGTATGTGTGTGTGGTGTGTGTAAGGTGTATAAGTATGTGTATGTGAGTGTGTATGTGGTGTGAATGTGTATATGTGTGTGTATGTATGTGTATAAGTGTGTGTAAGCTGTGTAAGTGTATGTTAGTATGTGTGTATGAGTGTGAGAATGTGAATGTGTGTGTGTATGTGTTTATGTGTGAGTATGTGTGTGGTGTGAGTGTGTGTATGTGTGTGCATTGATACCTTTTTTCGAATAGATGTAGAGGCCAGAGGTTAACATTCTGTGTCTTCCTCAATTACTTCTCTACCTTAATTTTGGAGACAGGGTGTCTCACAAAACCCAGAGTTCATCGATTCACTTAGCCTAGTTGGCCAATGAACTCCTGGGATCTACCTGTTTCCCTCTCCCAACTTCCACCCAAGCCCCCACATTTCCAGTCCTGGGGTCAGACATACTCAGTCACATCTACCTCTTATTTGGGTGCTGGGGATCTGAACTCATGGCCTCATGCTTGCCCAACAGACATTTTACTGACTTCATACCTCTGAAGCTCCCAGTCCTCAGGATCTTCTTTTTAATCTTCCTAGGGAACAAGCACAGTCATAGTTCTTAGAATACAATAAGTGGTCAAAACACCACAAGGCAGGAACAAATAGCAAGCAGGTGCGGGAATAAGATACATCCCTGGCCTTCCCAAAGCTAACCAGATACTGGGACTCTGCTAATAAGTCTCTGACTGTATTTCATTCCCAACGCCTTTACTGCAACTTCAGAAAACAAAAGACAAATACATTTGTTTCCTGGAAGTCTGATAAAGACCTTTCACTTAGCCACTTCGTGAAATGTATTTGAAGAACTTCAAAGACAAAACAAAAAAAAGAGAACAAGAAATTCAATGATGAACTCTAACAAGCACATTATCTTGAAAACAGCCCAATGAAAAATTCCAGTGACTTCATTGAGAAAAAAACTGAATGGGGGGTGGGGTGGACGAGGCGGGCTTTAGAGGAGTTTTGGACCCAGGTAATTCCATTTCCTTCAAGACAGGAGGAGAAGCACATTACCTAGAAAATGTCCAAAAGGTCAGTGTTAATGAGCAGGCTAGGAGGTTAGAAGCTTGCAGGCCCAGCCGCTTTGATGTTTCCTAAGGGGCTTTTACATAATTGATTTTTCCTAAATAGATACATGGTATAGCAATGTTTTCTGTGCTTTTAATTTGACAAAGACTGTGACTTTGTGGATCTCAGCCACTCCTGACCTTTCCCAGCAAGATTCTACTTTGTACATCCTGTGATCTGTGGGTCAGGGTCCCCAACCAGAGTCCATGCCAACCCAGATGCAGGCCTATCAGCAGGCCCCAGTAGCCCAAGTGTAGTGTCCCAGAAAGGATCCTAAATATGGTCATCAGGTTTTGACAAGTGCAAACAGCTGCTCTTAGCCATCAAGCCCAAGTTTGATCTTAAATCTTCCCGAGTAGCCATGTATCCCAGGGTAAGTCATTTCACCTCGCTGACCCTTAGACACCCTCATGTCAAAATGAGAAATTTGGAGGACTCTTGGTATCTGGCACTTTTTTTTTTTTAGAATTCTTCTGCCTCTGCCTCTGAGATGTATCTTTTCCACTGCCCTATGGGAGAGCCTGAGGCAAGCACCAGGCTTGCCAGTCTGCTGGGATCTGAGCAGGATGGGAGAGGCATGTGGGTGTGAGTGCAGCTTTGAGAGCCAGTGAGGCAGAAAGCATGGGCCTTTGGGATAAGGGAGAGATTCATCCTGTCTTTCCAACAACCCAGCCTCCCAGGGCCTTACCCTCCGTCTGAAAAATGGGATTAGACTGTCATCATAGGACAGAGGAAGGACAGTAGGTACAGGGTCATTGTCGCCTAAGGCACTCCATGGACGGGGAGTGGAGCAAAGCTAGTCTCCTGTTTGAGAGCTGCTGAACAAATTACTGGAGAGTTGGTGAGACTGTCCCCACTCTCCCCAACCCCATGTTTCATTGATTTAGAACTTCCCAACTGCAGACCCCAGCTGGGGTTGGGCCACAGATCCTACATCTGACTTAGTTGTTGAGACGCACATGACAATTCCACCCTGTTCTGTATATGTGAAAACACCCCACTCCTCCCCAGGACTCTTTAGCCTCCAGAAATCCCATCAGCTCTCCTGGGCTTCCAGCTACAAGCTTAGCACTGTTAAGAAGGAAGTCAATGTCATGGGATGGTTTTCAGTTCCTCTGACCACTTTAAGACGAACTTCGTATGGTGAGGAGGACACAGGGCAGGAGCAAGACTCCCGTTCTTCAGTTCATCCCAGTTCTTGCGACCACAATACTGATTCTCTCTATAGCACATCTCTCTTCTGCTGAAAGGAAGACCTCAGATCCTCTTCTGCTGAGACCTCTAGTGACGGTTACAGCATAACCAATCTCTCAAGCGCAGCCACTGCCTTTGTCCCCCTTAGGTTCTCCAATTATTCAAGGCCGCAGACATAACAAGCTCTGACCCCGTCCTGTCTGTCTGGAAAGCCCACAGTTCCCTCCTTTTAATTGTGTTGCTAGAAAGATCCAGACTCCATCTCTACAACAGTAAAGAGGGATGTGGCTCTAAGATTCCTCCCTCTCGAGATGGTTGGGGCCACCTAAGGAAAAGAGAGAGAGATAGTACCTATCGAAGTGCCAATCGGGGGTAGCACTGAGCAGACTCAGGAACTGCCAGCTTCCTTCCCTCCAACCTCATAGAGCCACTTAAAAAGTTGAAAAGGTTTTTAGACACTGTAACTTAAGGGCAATGCATCCGGAAGATGCCAACAATTTATCATGGTGGACATGGTTGGCAGACTCAGTTCATCTAAAGATTCCAGTTTGAAGCATGCACATTTCCTAGCTTAAACCTTACAAGCCAATCCAGCCTCCAAGCTACTTCAACAATCAGCAAACCCATCCCGGCCAGCCACCGATGGGGCTGTCAGCTCTTACCACTAAGGCACAGAAATGCCAGGAAGAATGGCAGTCTGGAGAAGCAGAGAGCTTGGCCTGACAGTCTAGACTTAAATAAATTGTATTTTCTGCCCGGGGGCGATAAGGTGTAAATCTGAGGCGTGTGTTACACTTACCCATCATTATGTCCTGAAATGACGACAGAAAGCTGCATCTTGTCCCGAGTTTGTAGAAAACCTGTGCTCTGTGTAAATAGCTCAGCCGCCTTTGATGCTGAACCGAGTGGAAAATAATCCTCAGAAAAACTAGCCAGGAGGGGCTGACTCCACAGCCCAGCAGGCAGCTGAGGCATCAGCTGGGAGGCACTGTGCTCTCTCAGAGACCCCCGGGCTGCGCCCACAAAGGTAAGCATCTCCCTCATCATCTTAGCTCCTGAGAGGATTACTTGATGTGGCGCCTTCACAGAGACAAAGACACTTGATGCGTTAAGGAGAAAGCTGGGCGGGACAGGGGAGGGCAGAGGATCGGACAAGACCTCCTTAGCATAAGCACTGGATAGAACCAAGTGAAGCCAGCCAGCTCCCAAGTGCACCTGCTTGGGATAGGCAAGACGAGACGAGGAGCTCATTCACTCACTCACTCATTCACTCACTCATTCATTCATTCACTCACTCACTCATTCATTCATTCACTCACTCATTCATTCACTCACTCACTCATTCATTCATTCACTCACTCACTCATTCATTCACTCACTCACTCACTCATTCATTCACTCACTCACTCATTCATTCACTCACTCATTCATTCATTCACTCACTCACTTATTCATCCATTCATTTATTCAACAAACACATACTTCCTGTACTCTGGAAACTTACAGTCTGGGGGAATAACATAGCCAACAAAGAAATAACGATCTAGTTATAACCTGTGGCAGAGAAGCACAGGGGCTGTGAGAGAAGAAGGCTGAGCTCAGGTAAATCTGGGAGCCAGAGACTGAGGTGGGTAAACAAGGCCTGTTAAGCTGAAGTCTGATACATGTGAGGTATGTGGGGAGGATAGTCCAGGCGGAGCAAACAGCCTGTGGAAAAGCCCCGTGGGAGAAGAGCCTGCCGATCTCCAGGAACTGAATTGGCCAGGAAGCGTGAAGCATAGGGGGACGAAGGGAGAAGGAGAACCCGCAGGACACCAAGGAGTGTCTGGGACTTGACCTTTGACTCAGGAAGCTTTAGACTCTGTCCTACTGTATCTGCGGTGTATGACACTGCTTTTTGGGTGACACAGACAAATGTCTACTCGCCCCAGACAGGGAACCAATAAAAACGAACCAAAGCATGGATGTCACCACGGTCTGAGTCGGTGAACCAATAAGTTTTATTGGGTTACTTTGAGGAACGTGGATATGAGGTTACTTACAGGAGCAGAAATGACTCAGTGACGACTCCACTACCACAGGCCCACTGAGGAATAAATGACAGTCCACAGAAGGTGGGAGCTGGGGGTGCACCGCCCAGCCTGCAGACGGCACAACTCCTTCAATGGAGTGTGTCTTTTGTAGGCAGCTCTGCCGAGCCCTGCTTCTTCCAGGCTGCTTCCTGGTCTCTCAGTCCTCTGGACTTGCCTGAGAGTGTCTCTCAGCAATCCTCACAGCCTATACACGCTGTGGAGAGAGGGGCCTGGCCAGTTTCACAGACTACCTGAAGCTATTTCAGGTTGTTTACTTGCAGTGTTAATGAGTTTCCCTGCAGGATGGAGGGTTTCGTCTCCCCTTAGAACATCCAGTTGTTTCCCCTCCCTATAAACATCTTAATGAGCTTCTCTCCAAGATGGAAGGTTTTTAGCTTGGAGGGAACCACAGCACAGTGGCCTGCCTTGAGGAAGAAGTTAGCCTCCATCAGTTGGCTGTCAAGAGTTGACGATGGTCAACCTGGCTCCCAACCCTGACCCACTCTGCCAGGTCAGCTCACACAGGCACACTGGAGAATGTGCCCCAGCACCCTTCCCCCAGGAGGAAGGGCAGGAAAAATCAGCCTGAGATGAAGGCACTGTTATGAAGGAGAGCCCAGCTTAGCAGGGTCCTGGCAAGATTCAAAGTGTAAATCCCCATGCTCCCTACTGTACAGGACTTCCCACCCTATAAGAGAAAGACTGCAGCTCACTGGCTTCAGCTCCTACTGAGTCTGCACAGGACGGATAACCAGCAGCTAACAGAAGTTCATGTGGGAGGGACCAGAGAAAGCCCCAACATCCTGTCTCCTCTTCTCAGTGGGGAAAGGACAGACATCTCAATCAGGTGTCCATGTTCCCCTTGGACATAGCCTCCGTGCATAGCCTACGGCAGCTGGCAACCTCCCTGGTCTTTGTGTATCTGAAAAGGGAGGCAGTGAATTCGAGAATCTCTGAGACCACACTCCAGCCTTCTCTGTTGCTTGGGGCCGGAGAGTTCACTTTGTCAGAGTCATTTGGCACAGCACATCTGTGGTAGGGCTAGGATCAGGGCTGACTTCAGAAGTAGACAGTATATTCTATCCCCAGCCCAGTATTCTAAAGGTCAAGGGCTAAACAGTGGAGGAAGAAAGAAGTTAACTGGGGGAACCGGCATGTGTAACAATCAGACACTAACGCTGGAATTTACTTTTCACAACAAATCTCTTGGTGTGGATAGACCAAGTGTAATTACGGGCAGTTTTCAAGGCTGGCTGTTTATAGAGTGCCTGTGCAGATGAAAGGAAAGAAAGGAATGGAGCGCTCTGTTGAAACGCCCCGGATGTCACTCCTGACATACTCAAGCCCCTTGCAATGGATGTGCTAACTATGTGCTCATTACAGTGGCCCCGTGGGCATCTCTCGAGGGGACAGGTTCATTAGCTGAGTTCAATCACAATGTGCAACAGCAGGCGAAACATTCAGTTCTTAGAGAAACTGTTTGCTTGGGACTTTGTCTCTAGCTATTTCCTCCCACCATGAAGCTGGGAGACCGACTTGGTCATCCTGAAATGGTACGGCTAGCCAGTGATTTGGTACAGCTAGCCAGTGATTTGGTACAGCTAGCCAGTGATTTGGTACAGCTAGCCAGTGATTTGGTACAGCTAGCCAGTGATTTGGTACAGCTAGCCAGTGATTTGGTACAGCTAGCCAGTGATTTGGTACAGCTAGCCAGTGATTTGGAGTCGTTTCATGTGATGGAGAAGACGTAGGCCCTATAATTTTGCAACTACTCTATTTCTTGCACATAGTAGGGACACAACCACATGAATAATGACAGATTGATAAAAAACCAAGCAACATAGAAGAGAGAGGAAGGTGCTTGCTCTGAGAAGTGACCCGATGACCCAGACCCTTGTGTTCCTTCTAGAACAACACACCCAGGGAGAGCACGTGTGCTAGACAGACGTGGATTTGAATTCCAGCTCCTCTTATTACTAGTTGTGAGACGTTAGTTGGGCCTTGGTTTCCACCTCCCTACAAGGGAGCAGCAACACCCATCCATGGCCACGCTGTGAAGGCCAGATGTGGTACAGTGGTAACCCTCTGTATTCTTTCCATTCGATCCTCAAGAGGTGCACCAAGAGGCAGTCCCTGGTGCTGCACTTGCTCTCAGTCTGTTCCTGACCAAAGGACAGGAAGCCAGAGGGAGGTGGCCTGCACCCAGATCTCAGTGGCTGCAGGAATCCCATCCAGTCGTCCTGGCTCTCTTCCAGTCAATCTTGCCAGATGTATTTGGCTTCAGCTCGAGGGTGCAAAGTGGTTATATAACTATGTTAAAAAAAATAGAGCTAGCATTTACATAAAGTTCATAGTTTTTCGGAGGATTTTTTTTTTTTTGCATGGATAATCTTATCTGATCCTCTCAGTAACCTTGAGAGGCCGCAGAGGCCTGGACTAGAGTTTCCACCTTATGGATGGAGGAATCATGGCTTGAAGGGTTTACTGGGTTCGTTCAGTATCAAAATACTGAGAGACGGCGTGAAAACTTGGACAGAGGTCTCTCATCCCTTGCCCTGGACTTTTCCCACATGACATCTTTATGGTCACGCTTTCATCGGGCAAAAATAGAGCAAGGCTGTGTGGCCAGAAGGGAGCTCAGATTCAGGAGTGAAAGGCATCAAGTTCAGGAAGCAGTTCCACTCAATGACATAGGATGAGAGCTGTGGGGAAGACAAGGAGAGGCAAGAAAGCCTGGAGGTCTTCCTGGAGGAGGAGAAACATCGGCCCCATCTTCAAGACAGTGAGCGCCTGTCCAGGTAGAGAATGATGAGCAGGAGTGCAGGTGGCAAAAGGGGCGAGTGGGAAGCCAGAAGTGGGCGGAGCAGCAGGCTATGCTCCCATGCTACAGATTATCTGGTCTGACTCCACCAGCAGTTTCTCATCCATCCACTCATTTAGTATATATTTATGATATCTATGTGCCCGGTGCTGTGTGAGCCACCTCAGGAAGATGTGTGAATCCTGAAACCATGGACTTGACCATCTCATGATGCCTATGGGCTCTGGCGGGAAGCAAGAGGTCAGAAAGCAGAAGGTACATGAAGAGCGCATTGTAGAAGGCCGGGTTAAGAGGACATAGATTTTAACCTGAAGGAGGTGACAAGCCTTGATAGATTTTCAGCACAGGATCAACACAACCAAGTTTAAATTTCAGAAAAACAAGCTTACAGGGTGGCTAGAGAGAATTATCTGGGCCTCCTCAAGCCAGATAGGAAACCAGAGCATTGGCGGCAAGCAAGGGCTGAGTCCTAAAGTCCAGCAGGATAGAAAAAGAATGGCTAAATTCAAGGCAGATATGGAGAGAGTATGGATGGGCCTTGCAGGCTGGTTATGCGTTGGGTGAGGAAGAGAAAGACTAGACACGGGTTGGGGATTTAGCTCAGTGGTAGAGCGCTTGCCTAGGAAGCGCAAGGCCCTAGGTTCGGTCCCCAGCTCCGAAAAAAAGAACCAAAAAAAAAAAAAAAAAAAAAAAGACTAGACACTGAGTCGGAGGGTCCGGCTTGAGCCCCTTGACAAGTTCATGCTGTTCTCCATGGTGGGAATTCTGGGAACTGTTGGATGAGGCAGTGTGTGGTTTTTCCTGGGGGAGAGTCAGGTAGAGAACTGATAACAAAGGAAAGTTCCACCCAAGAGAGCAGCCTGTGCCTTGTACGTTTCATTAACTCCTGACTCTTAATGGACCTCCCTCCAGCCTTCAGAAGAAAATGTTTCTGGTGTAGAGGAAAGAAATACATACATAGAAAATTAGAGTCAGCCTCGGGGGCAGACTGAGTGGGGGTCAGCTGGGCGACATCTGGAAACCCTTTATCAGAAGTGGTTTCAGTGAGTCTACAGCCCAGGGAGGAGCCTGAAGCTTGGGAAGTGCCCCGGAGCATCAAGGGGTTTAAGATGAAGTTTAATGTTTGGCAGCAGGTCAGGTCGTACTTTCAAGGGGAGTGGCCAGGGGGAGGAAGAGATCAGATGCCATCCCAGTGGGATGCCGGTCTTTCTTCTTGTATACCAAAATCCTACTAGCAAACGTCCAGCCATCAGACAAGATAAAGCATCATTGGAGACATCTTTAGTGTGTGTGTTCAGGGACGGTGGGGGGAGGGGCAAGGGGCTGGGGAATTAATGTCAGCGGTCTGTAGGGACTCTGGCTTGCTGGGGGCACTCTAGGGTCTTGCTCATCTTTCTAGGTCAATGTGGAGTCACCGTGTGCTTTTCTCTTTCTCTCTTCTCTCCTCCAGGTGTTTACAAAATACGGGAAGTGTTACATGTTTAACTCAGGCGAGGATGGCAAGCCGCTGCTCACCACGGTCAAGGGGGGGACGGGCAACGGGCTGGAGATCATGCTGGACATTCAGCAAGATGAGTACCTGCCCATCTGGGGAGAGACAGGTGAGCCGGGCCCAGACACTCTGGCACCGGGCGGTGTCAGAGAGGCGGGTTTCCCTCAGAAAGGCGGTGGGAAGCGGGCAGGCTGCTCTCCAACAGAACGGATACATTCTGGCAGATGGTGAGGATGTCCCTAGCTAGCATGGTTCTGCCTCTGGTTCCCTTAGGTTCCTCCAGGTTGGAGCAAGGATGTGAGTACTGGGGAGGGAGAGGTGGTGTGCAGGGAGGTTCAAAGGACCAGATGTGGTGGGGTGAGTGAGCGGCTTGATTTGGGGAGAAAGGGGTGTGAACTAGCACGTTCCTCTCACAGCCATCCCAAATACCAGGTCCAAGGAAGAAGTCCAGGAAAAGAATACCAGTATATGCCTGGGGGGCAAGTGGAGGAGGCCATGGGGTGTTAGAAAATCAATAGGAATGGGCCTGGGGACATGGCACCACGCCCATGTCAGGCTCTGGGGTCCTGTGTGTGCCTGTTTTGAGCATTCATTCTTTTTATTCTGTAGTATATATATCACTAGCAATCAAAGAGCGTTACAGGGGGAAAGACTAAGTCATTGATCACAACCCAGGAAAACGAAGAAATGCAACAGGGCAGAAGAAGGGGCCCAGAAAAGGCCTTGGTGTGCACAGGGTGTTTGAGTGGGGTCATCTGGGTAAGACTAATGCCATCACAAAGGGTCCATAAGAGGAGCATAGGACGGTCAGTCAGAGGAAGACGCAGCGTGATGTGACCATAAGTCAAGGAACGCAGGAAGCCTCTAGAACTGTACGAGAACAAGAACATCAAGATGCGTCCCAGAATGGTAGCCAGAGATAAATGGGATCCACATCACAGTGATAACACACACCTGGCCTCAGTGCCTCTCCTCAGTGCCTCTCCTCACGGAGGGAGGTTCCATAATCACGCTCTTGTATTCCCCACTCTGAGACTTCTGGACCTGGGCCCCCAAAATCCAAACTGCTCTCAGCGCTGACTTTTATGATCCTACTCGTAAGGCCCATTGAACTCCATTTAAAACGTTCAACTTTTTTCCTAATCCAAAGTCCTAAAGTCTACATCTCACATACAACCAGCCTGGTTCAGCCTATCACAGCAACACCCTGCTCCCTGGTACTAACCTCTGTCTTAGTCATTGTTCTACTGCTGTGAAGAGACGCCATGACCATGACAACTCTTATAAAGGAAAACATCTCATTGGGACTGGCTTACAGTTTCAGAGGTTCAGTCCATTATCATCATAGCAGGAAACATGGCAGCATCCAGGGAGACATGGTACTGGAGAAGGAGCTGAGAGTCCTTTATCCAAATCTGCAGGAAACAGGAAGAGACAGCCACTTCCCCGCCCCCATAACATACTTCCTCCAGCAAACCCACACTTCCTAACCCTTAATTAGTGCCATTCCCTGAAGAGTAAACATTAACATAGACGAGCCCATGGGGAGCATTCTTATTCAAACCATCACTAAGAGGGCTGCTGAGGGAGTGAGATGAGCCTTCAGGGACCAGTACAGAAGAGTGGAAAGTGGATCCAGCAGAAGGGAGAACCTGCTTCAGGCTGGAACTGAGGAAAGGAGAGAGGCCAGAAAGCCCTGACTATGTCTTGCTGCCCCACCCTATGATTGCTCCCATTGAGGAACAGCCTGAGACCCATCCTCTTCATGGCTCTGCCTTCCAGCTGCCAAGGCAGGAGGTTTTCCACCCTGAAGATGACCAGCTGCAAAGACAGGCACTATCCCACAGCAGAACTGTCTCCTGCTCACCAGCACCTCTTATTGCAGTGCCGTGACAGGGAGAGGTGACAGTGGCCGCTGACCCCATATGATAGCTACCTCTCAGTGGCCACACTGATGGCTACCTCTCGGCTGCTTCAGCTGAGACGTTAAATCCCTCTGTCCTTCGTGTAGCAGGATCAAGTCTGTCTCCACTTAGCTCTGATGCTGGCCATCTGGACTGGGCTTTTTAGAACACTCTGAGACCAGGCTGAATACTTGGACCATGGGACTCCTAACCTTCTAACCCTGAGTCCTGGAGGTAGGTTCCCAAAAGGTATCAGTTCTGGCAGATGCCAGGACATTTCTGCATAGTAAGAACTAGGGAAATCAAGTGAGTAATGAAACCCTGCTTTTGCAGAGGTTAGTCGTGTCCTCCCGGGGTAAGCTGGGATGTGCTATCCTGATCCCTTGATTCAGGAACAGAAGCCCTTACATAGACAACACATGCACACAACGTCAGGGCCTCCACCACAGACATCCTCATCCGTAGCTCAGCTCCCTACACCAACAGAGCCTCAAACCTGCATACCAGCTACTCATAGAAAGGACTCTGCTGACCACGGGCTTTGTCACCAGAGCCACGTGGGAAGTCAGCATCCTGCCTCCATAGACTTATATGATCAAAGAGCCGCATAGGTCTTCTATACTATGTCAACCTGCTTGCTTTCCTGAGCAAAGCAGTGATGTGTTTGACATCATGTGGTAAGTTCACAGCCAAGCCATCCATGTTCTGACTCAGGCTTGACCATGACGTTCCTAACTGAGATGAAGAACAATCCCCATGTCTAACATGGTACAGGGATTGGGTTATTGTCAAAGATGCAGAAGTTGCAAGGCCAAGGCCCTACCTTTTGAGAAGCCGATGAACTCAATCTCGCTCTTGCCAGGAGTTCTCTTTTGAGGTTGGAACACACCTAGTAGCAACTTGAGGCTCTGCGGATACTGGGTAGAAGGCAGGTGGGGGCAAAGACACTAGTTAGAGGAGACGTCGATCAGCACAATGCCGTAGAACTTCCTGGAATCCAGAGACAGTTCCCTGTGCTGTTCAGGATGTTATCTGTGGCTAGGGAAAATGAGGAATGAAAATTTTAATATCAGCTTTTTAATATATTAATGTTGTAATGCTAAACTGTCCCAAGGGCCTTAGGCTACCATGTTGTGGAGCGGTTAGCACATTGGAATACAGCTTCATCAAGCTCTGGTTGGTTCTGTTCATTCTCGTCTCCATAGCCACCTCTCACATTCCTCTGCCCCACCCCGCCTTTGCCCTTCCCCTCACTGTACCCTTGAGTGGCAGGCCGAGTTCCTTGTGCTCACTAAAGGCAGTTGAGACCAAGTCCCTTCCCCATGGCCACCTGTTGGAATTCAGGAAGTCTTGTGTCAGACCTTCCTCCAGTGTATGTTTCTTCAGGCTGAAGCCACTGAGCAATGACTGCCTCTGAGAGACGCTGAGAGCTTATTATTACAGTAAGTTGCTTATTCCCTGGGTGAGCCCCTCGTGGGCAGGAATAAAGTCAGTATACCCACTGAAGGATGACAGATGAGCTTCCGTGGGAAGGGACACTTGTCTGTGAAGCTACCCGAGTAGGGACAGATACTGAACTCCTTGGCTGTTGGTTCTGAGGTCTGTGAGCAATAGCACTGCCACAGCCATCCAGAAACAATCTTCCTGACCTGCAAAGCTACAAGGCTACGAAGAAGCCATCTTGCTTCCATGACTGTCTTCTCAATTACTGGAGGAAGAGTCTCAAGTCCCTATAGGAAATATTGGGTGATGATGGAGGAAAAGGAAATATGCCTGCTGGGGGCGTGGCCACAGTGACTGCTGGGGGGCATGGCCACAGAGACCTTGATGACTCAGACAGAGTAAAAGAACAGAGAAAACAGCATAAGGTAAACCAGACCCAAGATCAACCCTAGCTCTTCCATTTCTGTGTGTCATGGATCAAGTTCAGGAACAACGAACGGTTTCCTCATCTGCAAAGCAGAGGTGAATAAAAACTGAAAGCCACTGGCTGTTGTGGATGGCTGAAGGCCTCAGAGGAGAGCTCTCCTCATACTCCACAGAAAATGACAACCTAGAGATCCCACAACTGTCTCAGGGGACCTGAATGCCCTTCATATCTGAAAGACCCCTCCTTTGGCACCCTTGTCTTGCTTTGTGGACAGCTTCATTCTCAGAAAGTAAAAGAAGTAAAGAGGGATCGAGGGCCCTCCTCTGGGTGTAATTCCAACTAATGGGAGGGCACTAGATTGAGGGACCACTATCAACACATGTGACATATTAGGAAAAGGCAGCCCATGTGGCCTCATGCTTAGTAAATAGACAGTAACTCCATGAAAATGATCACAAATGTCCCTTCCACCAGGCTACTAATGGCCCACATTAAGGATCCCAGGGCATCAAACACCTCTAAGTGGGGCACCCTGTCAATCTCCCGTTTTGATGTTGCTTGTGAACCTAGACAGGGTGTCCCAAAAGGGGTTCGGTAGCGCGTCAGAAGTTTGAAACTTTACATGTTCTGCGTATAAAAAGGATCTAGGGTCAGAAAGGAATCCTGGGAGCCCTGGGTAGACAGTGGGATGCACCTTCCTTCATCTCAGGAGCTCTTTAATATGCCACATCATGAATCTCCAAGACAGAAATACTGTTAGCAGCATCTATTTTCTAAATGCCTTTGGCCATGGAAACCTCCTTTGTTATGAAGGAGCTCACAAAATATACTTCTGGAAAAAGCCATCCTAGACCAAAGAAGTACAGATTTCATGGCCAGAGTTTTCTAACGGAAATTAAATTGAAGACAGGTGGGAGGTTGTTAAAAATGAAACTCTGTGTAGATACCTCTGAGTCACTTCAAAGATAAAAGAAATAGGCAGTGGGTTATCTGGGTTGCACATGAGAGGAACCTGAATCAAACAAGCTTAGGCATCAAAAGAAGTGTATTGCCCTCGGAATTTGAGACCAGCTTCAACAACCAGCCAGCGGGAGAGGGCTGAAGCTCAGAGAGAGCCAGCACCAAGAGCACCTGTACCCTGGGTATTCTCACCTGCCTCTCTCCGAATCCTCGCCCTTCTCCCTCACTAGACACAGGCTTTTTTTTTGCATGCGTATATCCATGTGGCTTTCAACAGTCACTAAGATTTTTATGTTTCAAACCCTACCACATCAGCCAAACATCTGATTGCACCACTGATCTCCCCGTTTGAAAAAAAAAAAAAAAAGCAAAAGAGGTAGTTATTGGCCCACCTGAGTTGAGTGACCCACCCCTGAACCAATCAGCAGTGAGTAGGGGAGGGACCTTCTGTGGGCACTGTGCAACAGACTGGGGAAGTTGGATGGGGTGGGAAGGGAGTCCCTCGGGAGAACTGGGCTGATAATGGAGGAGGTGGGCAAGGGAGAGAGCTGAGAGGGGCTGAGTCTGAAGAAATAAGAGTCTGCGCTTAGGGAGTTTCAGTTCTAAGTGCATGTGTTCAAAGATTAGAGAGATGACAGCCAGGCACCCTCTCCCCAGATCTTCTCTCATTCGTTTTGATGCAAAATACCCTGTTGTAATCAAATATAATCTGCTTTGATTTTCCCAAATCCTAATGTTAAGTATGCATGAGTGTGATATTATATCAGATATGTTTCTGAGCAGAGGAATTATTTTTGAACGCTGTGCTGTAGCACAGAAAAGCCAGCTCTCATCATCCCTTGGGTCCTACCCACTTCTAATGCCTCCTTCGTTAACTTGACTTTGAATATACTGACTTACTTCGATGCTTCGGGAATGTTCCAGGACTGTCTTCATTCAGAGGATCTGTATTTGCTGTTCCCTTTACTGTTATCCATTACTCAGATACCCACACAACTAATTGCCTCCTTGCCCAGTTTTTGTTCAGTTATCACCTAGTGGGTGGAGCCTAAATACCTTGCGTACTGTTTTTAAAATTGTGACACCCCCCCACTCCCACATACTCTCACTACATTTCTCTTATCTATTCAGCTGGTCCTTGCATCCACGGTATATCCTGCCATCAAGTGTGCTACATGATTTACTTTTGAGGGAGGGTGTGGGAGATGGGAAGGGACTGTCCCTTCCCACTAAAACATAAGCCCCTAGAAGTCTTGGATCTTAGATCTCATTGGACGGGAAATATTTGTTGAAATGGAGAAAAAAGAATCACTTGAATTATGCATACTGCTAGAGCCAACATGGGCCATTAATCAGCTACTATGTGCCACAAACATTCTGGCCCTTTCTTGATCCCCTGGTAATGAGGTATTATAGTGCCCAGTGAAAGATGAAGAAACTGAGTCCCAGAGAGGTTAAGAGAGCTCCCCAAGGGCTGCCCAGTTAAATAGTTGAAGTAGCTGAATTAAGCTTAAAACCATATCGGAAGCCCAAAGCAGCAATGCTCGGTCCACCAAAAGCTTTCAATCTGCAAATTGTCACTGTGAAAATGCTGCTGAGAAGCTAGCTCAGGGGGCGTGGCTCAGGTGACATCTCTGGAAAATGACACATGGTGATAGGCGTGCTCAGCCCTCTTTGCTATCCGCTCCTCTTGTCTTAATGAGTGGAATCATTGTGTTGAAGGAAAGGTTTAGCATGCTCCCCACATAGAAAAGAGATAAGAGCAGAGCTTCTCTGGTTTGTCTGGAGATGGAGACGCCAGTCTGTTTCTCTCCCTTGCTCCCAATGACCTACCATAGTCCTCCTTGAGAAACCTGGGGGTTCCAGGGAACTCAGTTTGAAAACCAGTGGATGGAAAGCTGGTGGTATGGATTCATCAGTCACTATCATCCCAGAAGTAAAGAGAGGAGAAGCAGAAACAGGCATATCCATGGAAGCTTGGAGGAGCCAGCTAGACTCGCTTGGTCTATGTAGGGATGTTTACAGCCAATGAGAGACCCTGTGTTATCTAAAAGGTAGCAGGCTCCTGAGGCACAACACTGGAAGTTGTCCTCTGACTCCATATGTGAAGCCACACATACACACACTTAAAAGCAAAACATTAGAGGGGCGGTGGAGGTTACTGATATGAACATGGTGTTTGGTTGGTCCTATGGCTGAGTCTGTCTCCTAGAGCAGCCCTGTATAATCCCTCTCCTGTTGGGAAGGAGAAAGGAACTCCCAATAGATGTGGGGAGCAGCTGAACCTCAGGGCAGCTGCCAGTGGAGCCTTCTGTATAAGCACAGTAGGCTGAATCCTATTTATGAGACACTCCCTCCCAAAGCCTTCCCAACAAGCAACGAAGACATTTTCCTCAGTAAACTTACAAGGACAATGTCAGGTGGAAGACAGAAATCAAACAGACTGCTGGTGACTAACATTAACTAGACAAATCAACTAGTACCCCCACCCATCATAAACACCACAGAACCCCCTAATAACCTAATGACTCCCTCCAAAAACCCTGCAGATTTATCTCTCCCACCCCAGAAGGTGACACGGAAGCATATGGTGTGGACTTGGGGTGGTCAGGCCCAGCAGATGACGGGGTGAGGTGCTAAATGGGAAATTGCACGAGGAATCAAAATCCCATTTACTAAGAAGGGGACTCTCAGCCAGGCTTGTGTCCTGCTCACCCCTCACAGGCTTTAAGTATCCTTTAAGCATGAAGGGACAAACACAGAGCCAAGCATATGAGGGATGCCACTAATTAAGGACCCAAGAGCAAGCAAACAAAAACACATGAAACAGAGAGTATAGCTAACAGCACAAGCTGTAGAGCCAGACTGCTAGGGTTCAAATCCCCACTATGCTCTTTTCAGCTGTATGGCCTGAGGTGAGTTATTTAACTTCTCTGGGCATATTTTATCCCCTCTAGATTGGGAACGACAGCACAAAATCTACTTTATCATTAGATCGGTTGAAATATGAGTTAATACAAATGCTGGGCTTAGAAAGGTGCCTTGGTCCTATTAAGTAATATATAGTGTTTAATAAATGAAAGCATAAATGCACAGTCAGTCAGAAGCATCAAAATGATTTAATTAGCTTCCTCGGGAGAGAGAAGAAGCAATATCACATCCACAGATGCCCAGGGTGATAGTAAAACAGGGCATTTGGGGAGGAAGAAGAAAAAGTGAAAATTAAAACATGATTGCATATATTAAAACGCAATCTGTAAGGGGGCTGGAATTTAGTTAGCAATTCTACCCCAGAAGTGAAAATTACAAGACCAACAGATGTAAATGGGAGAGGAGAAAAACATGAAAATTAAAGAATCAATTCAGAAGAATCCAACATCTCCATAGTAGGAGTTCTAGAATGACAGAACCGAAGGACCGGGGGAAAACATGGGGAAGAAACTGATGCAGTCCATCCTCAGCTGAAGGACATGACCCTCCAGGCTGCAGGGTCACCAAGTCCCTGCCTGTGGCAGGGACAAAGCCCATAGACCAAAACACAAACTTGCAAAATCTAGGCTGGAGGAAATAATAAAAAAATAATGGTCCTCTTCCTGGGCTCTAGGATCAGATGTCAGAACTACGCACAGGAGGCAGGCATTTCTGGAGGCGAGGTCATGATCCTTCTTGTCAGAATTCTACACTGAAATCGCAATCATCTGTGGGGCTGGGGAGATGGCTCAGTAGGTAGAGAACTTCCTTGGAAAGCATGAGGACCTGAGTTCAAATCCCCCGCACCCCCCAAAAAAACTGACACAGTGTGTGTGACTATAGTCTCAGTAACAGCAGGATGAGAGTTGGGGACAGGTGGGTCATCATTTGATGAAGTTCCAGGCCAGTGAGAGACTTTGTCTCAAGCAGAAGGTGGAAGATACCTAAGAAATAGTACCTGATGTTGTCCTCTGACCTGCACACATGTGCCATCTGTCCACACACATGTACCCACGCACACAAGAACACACAAACACACACATTCCTGTGTTATAAGGCTGGACTATGAAGAGCATTTATGGAGTCTTAATTATGTAAAAGCTAAATACTATTTGAACCAAAATATATGCCTACATGCTAAGGGTGACTGGAAGGCAAGTAGAGGTAGGCATTCCACGTAAGAAGCCCACGTGCACTCATCTTCCATGGTAAGAACTCGGGAGAAAGCATGTCAAAGTTGTACCACCAGGAAATAACAGGCAAGCAGTTGTTGCCTGTGAAGCATGAACACGGAAAAGATAGTGCAGTGAGCGCAAAGCCAGTGCCTCAGAGGGTTGGCCCTTAGTTGGGTATGAAGATGGACAAGAAACATGCTTTTCGTTCAGCGCCTTGAAGCGCCATTTAGCTTTTAAAATTATGTACATAGACTGCTTTGATAAATATAAAAGTTAAATTAAAAATAACCATAAATTTTTACCATAGCTGGAAGGCCCGAGCAGCCATTAGGGAGAGCACAGTTCCTACCCCAACTCCCACCACATTGCAAATGGGACACAGCAAGAGTGAGGCTGAGGTTGCCATGGTTTCTCCAGCAGCGGCTCTGGCTCCCAGGAAAAACTCTTGTCATGGTGCCAGGTCCTAAGGACTTCCCAAGAATGAGAGGCAGCGGCTCTGGCCTGAATTCTGAGTGGAGTCCAGAGCACAGTAACATGCAGCCACCTGCTGAGAAGCCCCGCTTATGCTTGGAGAAGGGCTTTGTGCTGGGGACATCTCCACAGGTGCCTGAAGACTCGGGAGGAATGATGCCATAGATTAGATGGGCCTTTGGAGGCAAGCGTCTATGGAGAAACCTGATTTCTATCATGTCGGAGACCGGCTGAGCTTGGTGCACAAAGCATGTATGATCTTGTTAGAGGTCCCAGCCAGACAGCCAGCAGCCCAAAAAGAATACCTAGGGAGCTGAGGAAACAGACCCACTCCTGGGGATCATGTCTCCCAGTTAGGGAATCTTCATTGGCACCCACTGTGTGCTTAGGCATCTCAGGCAAAAGTCCAGTATGGATTTTTTTTTAATTCATTATATATAAGTATGCTGTAGCTGTCTTCAGACACACTGAAGAAGGCATCAGATCTCATTACAGATGGTTGTGAGCTGGGATTTGAACTTAGGACCTCTGGAAGAGCAGTCAGTGCTCTTAACCACTGAGCCATCTCTCCAGCTCCAGGATGGGTTTTAAGAGTACACAAGCTCAGGGGCTTTCTGGGGTAATCCACATATGGTTCTGTCACAGTTAGACATCTTTTCATCCTACAGCCTTCACAGCCAATGTCTAAGGCTTCACACAGGTGCCGCTGGGTGTTATGATCACTAGCATAAAAACAGAACAAGGAAGGAGGCGACGGTCCCAGAAGGGAGGAGAAGAGTATCGCAGGGGAGCTGTGGAAAAGAAGTGGCCTCGGTTCTTCCATTTGCCAGGCACGGGAGCCAGAAGAGGCTATGGGGTTATGGGTTGCTGAAATGTCAAGCATAGGGAGAGGAAAGTCAAGATCAGCCCAGGGTGTGATCGGTTGGCTTCTAGGTAGAAGCCAAACCATTTGGTAACTGGCTTGGTGTGTTTTCCTAAAATGTAGATGTGCAACAGTTAAAAGCATTTGCAGCTCTTCCAGAAGAGCTAAGTTCTGTTCCCAGCATTCATGTTCGGCTGTTCACAAGGTGCCTGTGAACAGGTAGTCAGGTGTAGGGAGCTCAGGCCTAGACCACTATTTCCCACCATGCAGAGGCCTACAGATGCCCTCTTAACAGCAAAATAGTTTTCCTTATTAAATAATACGGATATCAATTATCTTGTTATCACCACACAACCTCCTGCTTTTTACATTCACTGATTGGGAAAATAATCGAGCAAGGTTGCTATGAATTCTGTAATGCTTAGGGTATATTTGGAATTTGGTGCATTTGTCGGTCAATATGCGACAAGATCCATTCAGCAGCCCCAGCAAACCTGACTTCTGCTGTCAAAATTTTTATGAATAGAGTCATATACACCCACTGACTGCCTCTGTAATTTCAGAGACACAGATCTCCCCAGTGGATTTTTCAAAGGTAGTGTCTCCCACATGCCCATCACCCAACCTGGTGATTAGCGTTCTTATCAAGTAATTGATAATCTCCCAGCCCAAATGCCTTAGTGAAACGTGTTATATTTTAAAATCCTTGGGGTATATCTTTTCATAACGAAAATGAACTGAACCTGGAACAGTCACTGATGCCTGCTTTGCCAAGATTCTGTTTAGCAGAAATGGAAGTATAGCCACACTTCTTGGTTGCCTAACCGAAATCTAACATTCCTCCTCCTTCCCCAACATGGACTCCTGGCCCTACATCATAGAAGGTGCTATTTGATCCTGTGGCACATACAAGGAGATTCAAACCCTTTCACTGGTTAATGCATTTAACAGATACCAGGAAGCTAGTCTCACTCATGGTACTGGCTAAGCAGTATTGAAACCAGGATCGGAATCCCCATCTAAGTCTACATTGGTCCTATCCACTTTGAAGTGAGAAATGAATAGGACTAGAGAGTTGGCTCTTACAGAGGGACTTGAGTTCGCTTTCACTTCCTTGTACCTACAGTGGGCCACTCACAACTGCCTATAACACTAGCGCCCTCTTATGGTCTCTGTGAGCACATGGACACACACACACACACACACACACACACACACACACACACACGCACGCACACGCGCACACACAGAGAGAGACAGAGAGAGAGACAGAGAGAGAGACAGACAGACACAGACACAGACACAGACACAGACACAGACACAGAGACACAGAGACGGAGACAGACAGAGAGCCATATACAGAAAGAAATAAAAGAAAAGGGAGAGAGAAGGAGGAGGAGGAGGAAAAAGAGAAGGAGGAGGAGGAGGAGGAGGTAAAAACTGTATTTAAGCAGATTGCTTTGGGTAACAGTTCAACAAACTGTCACATCTTTCCTACAGGATATCCTAGATATTAGTGTGCTTGAAGACTCCTCAGGAGGAGATGGAGCCTGAAGCTTTCTCATGGCCCCTCCATAGCACCTCCCCGAGCTCCATCTAATGTTTGGCTGTGGGTTTCAGTCAGCTGCTGGGTGAAGCCTCTCAGAGGAGAGTTAGGCTAGGCTCCTATCTGTGCAACCATAACAGAGTATCATTAATTCTGTCAGCGTCTTGCCCATGGAATGGGTCTCAATTGGGCCAGCCATTGGGTAGCTGTTCTCTCGGTTTCTACCCCATCTTTGTCCCTGCACTTCTTGTATTCAGGACAAATTTTGGGTGGAAGGTTTTATGGGTGGGTTGGTGTCCTTACCCCTCCACTGGGCACCCTTACTTTCTTATGACACTCAGGACTACCAGCCCTGGGGTGACACTGCCTGTAGGAAGCTGGCCCTCCCACATCAATCATCAATCAAGAAAATTCCCCGCTTGCCCGAAAGTCAATCCACGGAAACAGATGTGATTAAGATTGTTTCTTCCCAACTGATTCCTGGATGTGTCAAGTTGACATAAAAACTAGCTAGCACAGGGCTGAACACCCAGCCTGAGACTCTTCTCTCCTACCAGTTTTCTCTCTCACCCACCATTCCCTGATTGCCTCCCCAACCAGATGCCAGAGGGCAAGAGAGGATCCACCCAGTAAATCCCCAGTCAGAGCCTCCAACGACTCCCTAGGTCAGAGAGTAGTTGGGAGGCTCAGCACAGGTGAGCAGTAGCTATTCTGCAGGGGCCTTCCCACACTAGGAGACACCCCTCTAGCATGCCATGCTCCTGTCTCGAGCTGCCCTTGGAGCTGCCCCACCCGGACACAGTCACTGTAATAAAGTCAGCTTGCCCAAAACAAGATCGCTTTGTAGCAACACATCCCTTGCCTGAGCCTAGAAAATTCCCTCCGCCTTTCAGAGCTGCTCGCTTTCCTTCCTCCTTCTCTCCGGTGCTTATTGCCTCTCCCGGTTTCCTGTAATTTGCAAAGATTAAAGATTTAAGCTTCTTTTATTGCCATGTACTTTCCCTGCCCCATTATGCATTCTGCCCATCATTCCTGCCTCCTCCCCGCAGAGCTCCCAGATCTGTTCTGTGTGCAAAGAAAGCACCTCCCCAGGTAAATCTCACCTTGTGTACGCCAGGTCATGCTCCCAGAGAAGGCTGGCAGAGCCTGGCTTCTGCAGGCTGCGGTCTGCCAAGCCATGCCCCTCATGATTCAGCAGGGATCATTCATGTTCAGCAGTCTGGGGTTCAGCTCTGTCCTGTAAGGGAGAGCTTTCCTTTTACCTCTCTGCCCCCTCACACTTTCTACCTTTGAATCCTGGTGCTCAAGGATATGTAAACAAATCCTTCACAGCACTAGGGAGCTGCATCTTGGAAGGAGGTGATGTTGTAGTGTTTGGCAGTGTGAGCTCCTGTAGGATGCCACCCTGGGTGTTCAGAAGGGCCACCAACTCGATATGATACTGTCATTACTACCTGGGAATTCTTGGGATTTATTTTTATAAGTAAATGTTGGCATCCTAAGGTTTTTACAGCGGTTTTCAACAAGGGGCCCACGTTGGCATTTTGTTCTATGCACGTGGTCCCAGATACTGTCGTCATTGTGACTGTTACGAAGGCTGTCCCACCTGCTGTCTCTGCCCTGGGGTGTCCCTGTTCCTCCAGAACTTGGGTGGATGCATCAGGTCGCAGGGCAGGGAACAGTAAGCTCATGGAGGTTAGGTCCTCTCTGGTTTGTTCATTTAGCATTTATGGAACTCTGCTCTGTGTCAGCCCTGAACTGGGGGACTTGGGGATCTGACAGTGAAAAATACTCACTCCCCATTCAGACCTGAGAGCTACGTGGCACCTACTCACTCACCTGAAGGAAACACATTCATCAGGAGGTAGGGGAAAAAAAATGCTAGTCCTGGCTATGCCCTTGCCTTACTGTGTGACCTTGGGAAAGTCATTTCCTCTCTGGATTGTATCACTGTTTCCACAAATGTGGCTCAGGTTGCCTGAAACAGAATCCCTGGAAATGAAGGTTCCTGGCTTTTCCCTTAAGTCCTGAGTCCGAATTTCTAGTGATAGATTCTAGGTAGAGAGAGAGGTGATTTCAATGAGTATTACACAACATCAAAGGCTGGGGTCTGTGGCTATATTTAGTTCTAACAAACTGCATTTGGTAACTTGTCTCTTAATGAAGTACCAAGTTTGAGAAATGACAGAGACCAGGGTGGGCAGTAGCCATTCACAAGCTAAAAACTGATCCAGAGGCAAATGAGGCAGCCCGAGCAAGTAACAGAAGCAAAATCTGTCCAGAGACATGGGAGTAAGGAGACTCGGGGAACGTAGAACTGGACGAGCAGGAAATACTCATGAATACACCTGCACCACCAGACCCCGTGTGGACCAGGAACACACAGCTAAGAAGGCAGGATGGTGTTGGGCACAGCATGCACATACAGCATGACTACAACACACACAGAGAGAAGAGAGGGTTGGAAAGAACACATCCATCTTCTCCTCCTCTCATCCATCCAATAGCTGTTAACGAAGAATAAAATGGGGTTGCTTTAGGTTGACTCTGCTACAGCTCCTGTTGCTTCTGGAATAAGCCAAGGCCTCTTGCAAACCCTAACCCGGTCTGATTAGTCTTCAGGCAGTTCTCACTGGTCAGGCTCCCAGGGCTGATTGTTTTGCCCATTACTCACAGAGTTTCCTACAGAAAAGCTTCATTTCTCATTTCTTCCTGGAGGCCACAAGCTGTGCGATGAGCCAGTCTTTACTGGCTAGAAGGTTTCCTAAGCCCAGTTGTACAGCAGGCGCGCAGCTTCTACTGGCTAGAAACAAGCTTGGGCAGCTTGCCAGTTCCTTCCCAGGACTCCCCTCACAGCACAAGCACCCTTGTAATGTCAGCATCCCACCATGCTCAACTGCATTCCCTGCTTCAGCCTGTGCTTGGTCTCCTCATCCCCTCTCTTGGGCAGAATTTAGAGAACACAGCTTCTGTAAGTGGACCACTGGGTACCCTACTCTCACTCAGTGTTTCCTCTCTGACCTAAGAATGTTCACTGAGCATCTTCCAACTGTGGGTGAGGTCAGGGGCTGGGAGGAATAACAATGGGTCTCTTCTCCTGAGGAATTCTATCTGACCACCAGTGAGTACATAGTCATCTTTGGAAGATGGTAACTGAAAACCATAGGTGAACAAAAACCTGTGCATATAGGTGTTTGGATAGTGTACTCATTACTTTATATTGCTATGAAGACACCATGCACAACTTACAGTAAAGTTTATTGGGGCTTATGGTTTCAGAGGGGAAGTCCATGACCATCATGGCAGGAAGCATGTCAGCAGGCAGGCGGGCATGGTGCTAGAGCAGTAGCCTGAAAGCTTACAACCTGAACCACAGGTGGGATGCAGAGAGAGAGAGAGAGAGAGAGAGAGAGAGAGAGAGAGAGAGAGAGAGAACTGGGAATAGTTTGGAACCTCACAGCCCATGCCCAGTGATACAATCCTACCAACAAGGCCAAACCTCACTATGCTGCCCAAGTACTTCAGTGACCTGGGGACCAAGTACGCGAACATATGAGCCAACGGAGACCATTCTCATTCACACCTTCACAAAAAGAGCAATCTGGATGAAGAAGACGCAAACAGTTGACCCATAGGAGAGAGATGAGATGTACATACATAGCTTCCTATGACTTCTTCCCAGTATGTGAAGCCTTGTCTGAAGCCACATCCTGGCAACAGCCCCCGTTTTATAAAGCCCCATATCAGCTGCCAGATGCCTTATCTAAATCATGAAAATGTTGTCTATTTCCAGTTCGTTCTGCCTGCTGGACCCTACATCCACACACTTTGACCTTGGAGTCCTATCCAGTTCCAAACCACAGACCAATCCAAGCCTGCCTCAGGCAGTGGTTGCCACATATTCTATAGTCTTGATAATTCCTGTGGCTGCCCCCAACCCCAGACCTTTCCTTCTCTGTCA